>NC_092862.1:48788352-48839551 GCF_032062135.1 Pyxicephalus adspersus | reverse complement strand
CATTTTTTATATTCATATTATCTACTAGAACCCCTGTTCGGACATATTTCTGTAAGTTACAGGTCTACAATTTAAAAAAAAATTTCATGAAAAACAGTGGATCACTTTTGGTACAGAAATCTAGACCTCAGTGTAACGCTTAGGTGGTTAATCCTGTGTACCAAAAGAGCTAAACCATTTGTGGATATTGACTTACACACACTCAAAAAAACTATATTCAACTACACGTGTAGTACACAATGCCCTTTTTCCCCTTTGTATTTGCTGACAAATTCAAAAAAAAAAAAAAAAAATTATAAAAGCTTTTGAATAAGTGACATTATTTAGTGGATTTGGATGGACTGGTACATAATGTCCCAGAGGATTCAATTCGAGAATGTGTGGTCCAGTCAATGGCATCAATACCTTTATCATTCAGGAACTTCCTACACACTCTAGTCACTTGAGGCCGGGCATTGTTTTGCACCAGGAGTAACTTAGGTCTCATTGCACCAGTGTCTTACTATGGGTTTGAGGATTGTATTAATTTTTTTTTTGGAAGTATGTTTTACATGCTAGAAAGTTAAGCAGTAGTTTTGTGTGATATCTGTAATATGTTTTTTTTAAATAAGACTGAATTACATTAGTTAGTAGTGAGATGAAGGGAATTCACTACTTCATCCACTTTACTTTCCTTTTTATACCACGGCCTCCATGAAATGAAGATGCAAAGAAAATTCCACTTTTGACACAGTGGACCACCCTATAATGCCTCAAACCCTACAATCTTTTTCAATTGTCAATACAGCCCTCTCCTGGTTCTCCTCCTAGGGACCTGATCCCTTGATCCAGATGTTTTTCAATGTCAACTCCACCAACATTTTCCAATTACTTACTGGTGTCCTTCTTGCTCATATACGCTTTCTATGAAGGACTCAAAGACTCCGCCTGATGCTGCTCCCACACTCTGGAGTTCCCTTCATCATTGGCCCTGATTTATTAAAGCTCTTTATTGCTGGAGAGGATACAGTTTCATCAGTAAAGCTAGGGGATCCAGCAAAGCTGGAATGGATTTCTTGAAAATCATTTGCTATTTGCTAGCAAATATTTTGAATCCTGGACCAGATCTATTCCAGGTTTGCTGGATCAACCAGCTTCACTGATGAAAAGTGTATCTTCTCCAGTCTCGGAGAGCTTTATTAAATCAGGCTAATTCTGTCAGTAATTCATTCAAGTCCTCAGAACTCATCTCTTTTAAACTTCCATACTTGTCTTACTCTTTATTCTGCTGAGCAACTACAGTTCTTGTTCCCCCATGTAATTGTAAGCCTATTGGAGGAGGGTCAGCTTCACCTCTTTGTCATGGTTTGTACTGTATTTCTACACAAGTTTATTGAATAAAAAAAGTTAGTTTGGCCACGTACACACGTCAGATGATTCTCGTCCGATTATCGCATCAGACAACAATCTGACATGTGTACAGCGCTCATGTGACATTGTTCATGGATCCGTCCTGGCGGATTCACAAACGAAACGATCTAAATAAAAGTGAAGGGGAAAGAGTGCAGTGGGGTGCCGCTCCCTCGTTCTCCCCCTCCTTTCTCCATGGAGCAGAACAGCTCACATTTATGCAACTTTCAGTCTTTTGTCATTGGAAAGGATCATGAAAGACAAAAAACTAACATATGTATGTAGCCTTATTTACAGCACTGTGTAATAAGGTGGTACTTTAAAAATAAATATAATAAGAGTTGTATCAATAAAATATTATTATTATTATTACAACTAGCTAAAATATTGGGTAACAAAACCAAGTCTGCTAATGATATTCTGTAAACAGCACTTTTCCTATAGTACTTTCAAACACAGTTTACAGTGACAAAAGGCAAAGCAGAGCATGAAATAGTCCCACTGGATGAATAAATTTCCCTAAATAACTTACAATGCGACATACAATAGCAAACTGTTGTACAGTGGAGGAAATGTACTGTAACATTCCGTTTTTGATTTGATACTAATTTGCATCTGTAATCTACATTTGTATCCTGCTGATTGAAATGAACTGTCTGCCTTACATGATACAGCAGTGTCTCGTCTCCAGCATAAATAAGCAATCTGAAGTCTCATGGCAGTTCCTGATTAGAAAGTGTACAGGCCACCCAAGATATCCACTGTAGAATGTTTCATCCATATCTGTGATTATTATGGTTATTCAAATATGAGATATAAAGTAGTTAAATGAGGTCATGCGTCCCTTTGCACTACTGAAAACCAGCTAGAATAGCAGAAGACATGTTGAATGATAAAATCTGTCTTCACATTCTAGCACTTGTCTTGGATTACAGTAATAAAATGTGTGCATTGTAGTGTCAGGATCCTACAGGTCAGGAGTCTGTCGTTTGATTACTTTTTTGTTCATGTTCATATAGTCATGCTTAAAAAGTGTTGTGTTTTTTATTGTGCATGCCCACAACCTATAATATATCACAACAATCTTTTCCATGCTTACTGTCATACCTTATCACCCTTCATCTTTGTTACTCTGAACTTCATTGTCAAATTACAGAAACTTTACAATAGCCTTTCTCAACCTTTCTAACATGAGAGAATCATTGAAATAACTTTCTGGTCTTAGGGGACCCCTGCTATATTTACTTTATCCACAACTTAATGTATATTAGTGTGGGGGTCGATGGGAAGAGTGCTTCTTATATTGCTGGTCAATAGAAAGAATGTCACTTTTAAAGACAAACAAAAAGATAATTGTTATTTGTGGTAGCTGACCTGAAAGGTACAAATTGCTCATGGCTCAAGGAACCCCTTAGCAACCTTGGGAGGAACTCTAGGCTCCCTGGTTGTAAACATTGCTTAGAAATGAAAAAACTGTGCACAACATAATAGTCATTTGTGGCCTAACCTCCTGAGCGGTAACCCCGAGTGTGGCTTGGGGTAAAAAAAACAGCTGATAGCAGTAACCACGAGCCACACTCGGGGTAGCTAGAAAAAATAGAAAATAAAGACTTTTCTAGTCCCATCGGTGTCCTCCAGTGTCCTGCCATCCTCTGGCCATGTCCTCTTCGACGAAAACGAACGACTAACGACAGATCAACAAATATGCATGATTATTTTGAACGAGCGTATTGTGCACAATTCTGTACATGCTGTAACGATACGATCGTTCAAATATAATCCACCAAAAGTTTACACACACTAGATACGATCATTTGAACGATGCAGGAAGTGACATGTAAAGGAGAAAGTGTACTGCAGAACCATCCACCATCACTGAACAACTGTACACACAAAAGATTGCGAACGATCGTCGCCCGGGACGGTTGTTAATTCACAGCGACAATCCTCGTTCATCAGCATCGTTGTGCACTTTTTTTGTTAATGATTATTAGAAGATCGGTCATGAGTCATTTGTTTCCAACAACAATTATTGCACGTGTGTATGCAGCCTTAGTCATATAAATCCAGAACCGCGATGAACTGCCCAGGAGGTTTAAACATAAGTATATCTATCTCTTGCACTTCAATCACTTTGAGGTTGGTAAGTTTATAGCGCCTGAAACACAACAGTCATTGCTATTGATCTCCTTTACTATTGATATTGATTTTATTTCTCAGGATCTTTATTTCTCTGGTTCAGGGTGCATACATATTTTTTTTTTATAAAGCGGCAGTAACAGAACAATGCTAAGAAGTGAAACTCTTTTCTTATTATCCAATTGTTTTACTCAAAAACAACACATTACAATAAGATACAGCCAAAAAAATGTAAAAGGAAAATATGCAACAAGATGTATATGCTATTTGGACTGTTGAAATTAAAAACTCTCAAATCACAAACACACAAAATACATTATAATCAGAAGAGACAAAGAAAAGGTCATTTTTTTATAAAACAATAGAGGGTTGTGAAATGATTTTGCATACATAACAAAGCAATTACAAGCCATCTGCTTACAAACAATGAGCACATAATTAGGAGGACATGCATATCACACAGCAATTGTTTTCATTTATATAAAGAATAGGGTACTTTTGAGAGGAAAAAAGAAAACATAACCTTGCTTTTCCTTTTGACACCAAGCATTTTGATGATGTTATCAATACATTGGAAGATTGGGAAATATGAAAACTGTCAATTGTTTTACCATTTGAGATCAAATAAAAAAGTATATTTGAGCCATGTGTGGGAATTAATAATCAAAGACATTTTATCCATAATTCGATAGATAGTAGAGTGAATTTGTTCCTGGATATAATTTGGACAATTTTTCCATAGGTGAACTGATTAATCATTCTCTATACACTGCAGCCAGTGTACTTTACCCTCAAGTTGTAATAATTTCTGTTGGTAGATGACATAAGCACACTGGCAGAATAATGATAGTTATCATAGTAATACATTTAAGGCATGAACAGTTTAATGAATGATGTTGGGGGACTTCTGCACACATGTTAGATTTTTGCCTGAGACGGGCATGACCGTTTACCTTGGATGAAAATCATCTGAAGTGTACGAAGCTTAACAGTCTGAAGCTTACACCCTCAAATATAGTCCCTAAAAACAAATGTAACAGTAACAGTTTGCATTACTAGCAAAACAAATGAGCACTGTACAGAGAGATCTGTTTTGTTCTATGGAGAGGGTAAATGGGAGATGAGCAGGAGGCACTCTATTGTGTAATCCTAACAATAAGCAATAGTGGTCCTTAATGGTTGGCCATTTAACAATCTGACATGCTGGATTGCTGGATTCTATCCTGTATTCCCCAAAAGTAAACAATAGTGGTCCTTAAGCTGCGTACACACGGCAAATTTTTCTCGCCCGATAATCGGTATCGGCCAATTATCGGGCGAAAATCTGCCGTGTGTACAGTCGGTCGTCGTCCATCGTCCGACGACCGTCCTGGCGGGTCCATGGACGATGGACGACGACCGATCCTAATGAAAGGGAAGGGGAGAGCACGCAGCAGGGTGCCGCTCCGTCGCTCTCCCCCTCCCCTCTCCATAGAGCATGAACGGTGCTGTATGTACAGCATCGTTCATGCATCCTGCAGTCTTTTCTCGTTGGAAAGGATCGTGAAAGATCCTTTCCAACGAGAAAAATTGCAGGTGTGTACGCAGCTTTAATAGTTGGCCATTTACCAATCTGACATAGTGAATTGCTAAACAACATTAGTGTACAGCTATATTAACACTAGATTTTCACCCAAGATGATCACAAATAATCCTTTCAATGGAAATGTGGTGTCTGTACATATGATATAGATCTTTAGTATACAACGTGTGTTAATGAAAGTTTGAAAGTACACAACTGTGTCATGGTAGGACCATGTAATAAATGTCTATTTCTACACAATAAATGTCTCAGTGGCTGTTTCAGCACTCGGGTCCAGAACAGTATCTTCATAGATTTAGAATGTTAATATCTCACTATCAAAGAGGGACATTTTAGGGGAAATGAGGGTTAAAGCGGCAATCCTTTCAAATGTGGGAGAATTTGGAGCTATGAGACAGGCTAATAAAAGGAAACTTGGAGAACAGTTTTACCATACACTGTACACTTCCCAAAATGCAAGGTGTGGCAGACAATACCACATTTTGTCTTTGTTTGCACTGAATTTAAATGTTTCCCTAGCTGTGGAGAGAGAGGGTGCCAAAAATCTAAGTATGACCTTTTGAATAAATATCTTCCTAAACAGACACATAGTATGCTATTGACAACCAAAATACCAATGGTTAATGAAAAGGTTGAACTCACTAATAGGGATGAGTGTGCAAGAGTATTAAGTTCCCGGGGCACTACAGGTTAATTAACCTATAGTGCCCCAGGGATTGTAGTGGAACTGCAGAGTTCATCTGCAGTTCAGTTCCCACGGTCACATGTTCGTGGGAATATTGCGGTCACAGCTGTGACTGCAGGCAATCCCCGGGCACTAGAGGTTGAATAGGGACAAGTTTCCCCATTCATCACATCTAGTGCCCTGTGTTCTTGGATACAGAAACTCTATCCAAGAACACATACAACTAGTAAAGGGCTCCAAGAGCAATCTGAATAGCTGTCAAATTGAATAGTGATATATTTGAACAACACTACTCCTATGTATTCCTTCGAGCAAGGGTAAAGACTTAAATGCCTTTGAAAAGATCATCCAAAACTTTTTGTCAAGTAGACATTTATGCTGAAGAACTGATTAGAACAATTAGAAGCCCTAATGATCTAAAGCTAAATCTACTTAAAGCTTTTTTACACATCTATGTCAGTTTTCACGTTATGATCCAAAGTGTTAATAAATAGCAGTTGCATAGTATAGTATGTAAAAGGATATTTTTTAACAATGGAAGCAGACATTATGCGACATCTTCACGGGAACAAGATTTTTCGAGGGCCATTAGTATTTAGCAAATTATCTTAAAACCAGATATTAAAAGTGTAATAAAACAGCTTATTCCTTGTTGACACAGAGCTTAAATCCAGCTATGATCTTCTCATCTTGGCACTGGGAACTCTTTGTCTAGAATTACAGAACTTGGCAACTGAAATGAGGCACAGGAAGACATTAATTAAAATAATAAAAGTAGTTTGCCTTTATGTTTGTTGAAGGGGTTTGGCTCCAATGTTTCATCTACAATCTAATTTCAATTTGAAGCTTATGCTAGGACAAATAAAAGAATTTCATTTTTTTTTTTTATCAATCATGCATTTTATTTTATCTTGTCTTTTAATGATAAGTTTTTAAGTGACAAGTGGCTGCCTCGAACAGAAGCTTTTTATAGATATATTTTTCTTAGTGATGTCATTTTAAAGTGAGTTAACAATGCCAATAAATTGTTTGTATGTTAATGATATAGCCTAAGAACATCTAAAGAGTGCAAGAGATATAAAGCAGAATTAAAGAATAGCATCATTCATGTAAAAACTATTTGTATTTGATATGTTTAATCCATTCATTTTGTAAGTAAGTGGCCAAAATATTTGAAAAGCCATTTCAAACAATTGGAAATAAGTTTGGAAAGCCTCAGAGCTGCAACTCCAAAACAAGACTTGTATTTCTACCAGCAGTTTTATTTTCATCTCTGTTCTTCTAAAGTCTAATTTCCTATGTTAGCAAAATTATGTTTCTTTTAAGCATGACGTATTTTGGCTCTCAGATAAAAAAAAAATATTTTGAAAAGACCATTGTTCTTCCATGTATTTTTTTTCCACATCTAGGACATAGCCAAATGAATAATACAAAGTGGTTCTGAAATCAAATATACAATTTAGTTTAATCACCACAACATACACAAAATGTAGGTGTTATTGTATATTGTTTTGGTCTTTAACAAAATTTCAGTAAATAAAAGAAAACATTATTTGCACACATGTAAATAGTTTAGCAACTCTAAATAATATGTATTTGATTGGATTATATGAGGTTTCCAACAAAAACGTGTTTGCTTTCATGCCATCTTCCTCAACCCAGAAAATATTATGGTCCTGTGTGTGCAGAACAGAAAAGAGAAAGGGAATGATATACTCTAATTTATTTAGGTATATAAGGAAACTGGATCTTGCTTATTCTGTAAATAGTTTTGTTTATCTAATATTTAAAGTTATCTATCTTTCTCCCTCTCCACCAACCTTCCATCCATTCTCTAGTTTTAAAATAAAGAGCAATTTACCTCTCACTTTTTTTCTTTACACACTTAACACTGCTGTCTTTGTCCTTTGCCAGTTCCATGAGTACCAACTGGCGATCCAGCACCAAATGATGTGCCCATGCCAATTTCTTGCTTCTTTGTGTTGTCTTAATTTGTAGTCTTCTGGAGCCTGAGAGGACAATGCCAATACACAGTCAATAGAAATGGTTAACAAGAGAACAACCTGAACAAGGACAGGCCATTCTCCAATCATGACCAGTTATAGGCATGCAAAAGTGAAAGTTTAGAAAGTTTAGCACTCTGGCCTTTGCAGTGCTAGGTCCTAGTTTGAATCCCAGCCAGGACACTATCTGCATGGAGTTTGCAGGTTGTCTGCGTGGGTTTCCTCTGGGTACTCTGGTTTCCTCCCACATCCCAAAAACATGCAGTTAGGTAAACTGGCTACCCCCTAAAAAAATTGACTTTAGACTACATTAATGACATATGTAGGGACATTAGATTGTGAGCTCCTTTGAGGTACAGTTAGTGACATGACTATGGACTATGTACAGTGCTGCATAATATGATGGTGCTATATACATACTGTGTAATAATAATAATGGAGGGGGAAGTGTTAGTGGCCAAACTTTAGCATAGGATTAGACTGGTAAAATGTGCGAAGGAACCTGCTGTCTGTAAATGTGAAACAAACTTTTGCAATCGTTAATACAATGTTACCAAAACATATTTTTAAATGGCATTTGTTATTCCTTAAAATAAAAGGAAAAAAACAATACCAAATTTGAGCACTACAATTGATAAATGATAAATGTAAGGATTCTGAGCCACATGCCAACATCAAGTCAATACCTTGGTAGACCTTGCAATGCTTCCTTTATACATGTCTTCTAAAACTGGAAACAAAATCCTTTTGTAATCAACTTGGAATTTATGTAGCTTTTGGGGTCTATTAACCAATTTCTCAACAAATTACATGATACAATGGCAAGTGCAAACTTTAGATCTAACTGCATCAAGTACCCAAAAGAAGGTATTAATTAATCAATTGTCTACCACACATACAAAATACTAGGAGCAATGTAGGAGAATGACAAGTACCACACCAGTTTTTGAGTAAAGGAAGAAACTAATAACAAGTACAGAACATACAAACCCCAAAGAGATAGCAGCATTGCTTGGATTCCCAACCAGGGCCTGAAGCTGTAAGGCAACAATACTAACCATATAGCTTCATTGAGACTATCTGTGTATATCAAACCTGGCAGATTTCAGTCTTTGTTGGTATACTCCGAAAATACACAGGGTTGGTTTTCCATTCACACCAGCTTAGAATATTGCCACAGGCTTCTATGAGATGTCCAAATTTTTAGCTGTATCGGCAAAAATGTGTGGCCAATGGCTATACAGGGAAAACCCATCTCTACTTCCAAAAGCCCACTGTGCCTTAATGTTAATCTTACTTTGTTTAAATTACAACTTCACTCAGGATGGCATTATTACTGACATCTCATATACATATATACTATGTTAACTTAGTCCTTAGTCCCCTGAGGAGCTAGAACAATGTACAGATTGTATTTTCATATTATACCGATGAATACTGTGGTTTAATTCCTACTGTATGTGTACATTTAAATTATAAAGCCAAGAAGATTTATTTTTAATGTTGACTGTCTTCTTTTTGGCCAAGACATTTGAGACTGTTTATTATTTAAGTCTATAAAACACATTTCTTCTTTGTTATTTATCCTGGTAATAGCCAGCATTTGGATTTCCTCAAGAAAGATTGCCAAGCACTCACAAAAGAGAAAAAAAAAAATAAGAGAATTACATTAAAACATTCCAGATGTGAGATCGAGATCACCTATGAGATTGCACATGCTTGCACAGTTTATTAAACTGTTTTTCTTGTACAGGGTTATACTATTATGTTTGTAGCAGCTCATTATTTTATTGGAAAGCTTAAGATCATCTTCAAGGGGTAACATATATTTTACCTAAACTATCCTTTTATTTTTGGTTTTATCAGTTTGTGATTTATGTATTTTTTTTTGGTTTAGGTGTTTTCTTCATATTTCATATGTATTGCTTTACTTATTCAAATGCTTTATCTTAAAGATTTTAAAAAATTCTATTTGCTAATATGTTGCTCGCTTGAAGTCGCTGTGATGTCATAGGTTTGGATACAAACAGATTTCATGTGCATCCAGGTGAATCCATAATTACATTTACAACCTTTCTGGAAAAATGTTTCTGTTTTCTTTTCATATGGCACACACAAATAGACTCTTGGTATTTGTCATGCAAGAGTTCATTGTATAAAGATTTGAAAAGGAATGCAGCATACAAATATGAAGAAGAGGTGACCTGCAGAGTGATTAAATACTTTAAATAGTTGTATAAGCACATACGCCCACTGGGAATAGATGTTCATGCACATAACTTGCCAATTTACTAAATCTTTATCATTTATTTTGCTACATAGTCTACGCTTAGTGATTCAGAACACAATGCAGGCAGGTCCTGCACCACTGTATATTTTACTGCCACTAAGATATACAGACTGGTCCATAACTTACCTATACTATCACTGGACAATAAAGCATATTGGAGCACAGAACACTTATGTCACCCCTTGTGACATGGAAGCTGTGCACACCACAGTCCTAGATTGAGTCAGTTTGTTTAGAAGAGAACTATACGCTAATATCAAGAAAGGTTCATAAAGGTGTGCTAGTTATATATCAAAGCTGACTTAAATATGATGACTGTACAAATATATTTATTGTATTTTTTCAAAATATTATTTTTATTTTAAAAATATATATTAAAGATTATATGACATATGTATGCAGTACAGCATTTTATTCATTTTACAGTTCAGTTTAGGGATTTTAATTGAATAGACTTGAATTTTAGATAAAAATTGTTGGTGAAAGATTAAATGTAAAGATCCCCCTTTGGTTGAGAGATGAGGGGTTGGGGCCACATTTTAGAGGTGGTATAGGATGTAAAATAAACTATTTAGGTTTTAGTGTAGAGGGTGGAGGTTAAGTGTCAGGAATGCTTTCTAGGCATTAGGTTAAGTTCCGGTTAAGAGAAGGTTGAAGTGAACCTGTACTTACCGATCAAAGAGGAAAAAGGGTCAAAATATTACTGACCCTTTGCATCTGATTATACATACGTTCCCTTTATTCCTCTGCTACACTGCTCACCCATGGAAGTTCAGAAAAATCTCTATGTATTTTTAGTTGCACAGGAACTCTTCAAGGATAAAAGGTAAATAATCACACCTAATGGTTAATGGATCTCCTAAAAGTAATTTTCTAATTTTTAGCAAATGTTTTAAATCCTGGACCAACTCCATTGAAGGTTTGCTGGATCACACAGGTTCACTGATGAAAATGTATCTTTTCCAGTCTTGGAGAGCTTTAATAAATCAGGCCCACTATGGGAGTTGCAGTTATATAAACACTTACATTGAATTATCAAATTTGATATATTTTATATGAGTGTAAAAAATCTTAGATTTTCCTGTGTTCATGTCAGAGCTGTCCTGTGTACTCTGCTTACTTCTGGAGTTGTTTCAAAGAGTGCTCTTTTTAACAGAATATTCAACAAATATGTTATAGGTGTGGACCAGTGGTAAGAGCTTAGTAGTTTATAAAGACTGAGAGTAATGACAACGTTGAGTTTACAAAATGTTGTATGTTGTCAGACTACAACAGAGGCCAAGAGCTGAGTGCATTTCTAGCAGATCAAAAGGTATTTTCTTGTACTTTTTTTGTCCTTGAAGTTACTTAAAGCGCTGGTATTGCGTAGATGTGCTGCAATGTTTATTTTTTTTTATTTTACTTTTGCATTAACATATACTTTTAAGCAAATATCTGTGTTTTGGGTGGGTGTTTTAGATAGAGCATGTTTTATTACTTAGTAAAGCCGTAAACAGTAAGAATATTTCTTTAAAAAAAATAATACATTGTTATGCATTGTTTAAACTGGAAATCTCTGTTGCAGAGCTAAATTGTTTTAAAATTTATTTTAAGGATTAGTACAATTTAAACATGCTGGGTAATTTTGTAGGTAAAGTAAACTTAGTTAACAGCGTACTGTAATTTACCTCGCTGTTCTTAAAAGCCATGAAATCAAGCTGCATATGTATCATGTTTCAAGGCATTTTATTTCATCATTTCATTTCTTTGGGTATTGGAGTGGAATGGCAACACACCAGTGATCAAAGGAAAAGGTTAAATAGAAAAGAAAACTCTGCCATCCTAATATGGATTATCTTCACAGTTTTGCACAAAAATCCAATTTTCCCTGCACCCACCCATTATCTAACTGACATCATTTATTAGGACCAGCAATGTCCTGCAAAAGCATGCATGTGTACGTCATCTCTACCTTAATTTAAAGATGGACACACATTTGCCTTTTGGTTTCCTTTTAAAAAAAGATCCTACCAAATAGATCTTTTGCTTGGTCAATATATGTTTTTAATAAATTCTTGATGAGGACATGTGTGGCCAGCATTCATTATACTAAATCAAAGCTATATCAGTTACATATAGGATATGTAAATGTCTTAGTGTTCTTCTGTCAGTGAAAATATAGAAATGTTCTACTACTGTATTACCCTCCCTGACCCAACTTCCTCTGACTGCCAGTATAACAGCATATTATCATCTGCTCTGAATACAGTTTTTCCTGCCAAATTACTGCTAACCTCACCCTACTATTCCTCATCCTTGGCATGTTCTTCAGACTCGATCGTAGTAGAGAGTTGCATCTGTAAAATAATAGAGAATAGAACAATAGAGAACAATAAAGATGCCATATAAATTCAATCACTTTTAATGGGAAATATGTTTAATTATGTATAACAATGAAACAAATACATAATGGTCTTATATATTTTTCTTAAATCATAAATATGTTGGAAATATGTTTTATTTTAGACAAGTAAAAATAGTATATTGCATAGATATAGTTTGTAATATTTTTAGCCAACACATTTTTGGGCTAGGTTTAGCCAATTCCTTAGCTGTTTTGATGATAAAAGCCAATTGTTTTTAGAGCTCTGTAATTCAAGCTAAAATGTATACCTACAAGTAAATGAGTCAAAACCGTGACATTCTACAACAGACTGAGGAGTACAAATTTGTAATCTGAGAAAACTTGTTGTAATCTTCTTTATCTAAGACTTGGTGCAGTGCGATTCTCTTTTTATATATTCTATAAATAAACTTTGAAAAGTTGTTAATTTGCAGTTTAAAGTGAGACAAAGCAACATGTTCACCTTAATATTATTCTTTTATTACTTAACCACCTAGCCGTTAAGCCCGACCTTCGTACGGGCAAAAAAAAATGGCTAGGATGGTTAAGCCCGTATTTTTGTCACAGCCTTACCTCCATGGTCCCGCTGTGCACATCCAGCGTCGTTTTCCTATTCCAGCGTCGTTTTCCTATTCCAGCGTCGTCCTCCGTCCATCGTCGTTTGTCGATCTCCCTCTCCAGCGTCAGGTGCCAGCGGGACCGGTAAGATGCCGGTACAATTTAAAAAAAAAATTTCATGAAAAACAGTGGATCACTTTTGGTACAGAAATCTAGACCTCAGTGTAACGCTCAGGTGGTTAAACAAGTTTTTTTCCTGTTTTGTAGTGCTATACAGAGATGTGCTTTATTGAATCTTCTCACCATCCAAGTCTTTTGGTCACACAAACAGGTGAATGATGCAGAGAAGACATCCCTATCATTATGTTTGTTTTTACGTAGTTATACGGCTTTTTAAATACAAGCATGCAATCAATAAGTACAAGACTAGTGTTGGGCTCTTCTATTTGAACTCCTAGAACAGGGGTCAGCAAATTCCGGCCTTTAGACCAGATACGGCCTAGCCGGTAGTTTGTACCGGCCTAACGGCTCCTGGTCAATCTGGCCTAATCCCAGCCATCAACCCGAGGCGGAGCCAGAACAAACTACTGGAGCCGCCAGAGCTCCGGAGCCGCATGCGGCTCTTGAGACTCCGTGTGATGGCTCCCTTCCCTATTTACAGCGTCCGTCATTACCACTTCCGCTGCCGGGGTAAATAGGGAAGTTTCCTCTCCTCCAAATGCATTGCAGAAGAGAGTGATTTCCCTTCAGATGGAGTTCCTGGTGGGTGCAGACCCATTGAGGCGGGACTCGAGAGAGAGTTTGGCCTAGTGTGCTCATGCCTACCCCTGAAATGGCCTAGTGGCCAAAAAATTTTGCTGACCTCTGGCCTGGAAAGTTCAGTAAACAAATAAACAGACACCGTTTAAATGCTTGTTTGTAGAAAAAAACATGTAAATAGGTAATGGAAAGAAGTCTTACAGAAGATCAGTTTATATGTTTTTAAATATATATAGTGCATATTCTTATTATAGTTTTGAACAAAATGAAAATCATTGTACTGAATAATTAAGCTCTAATTATAAACAATTAAAAAAAATAATTTGTGTTGAATCTTACATAACATAAAAGCTGAACATTAACGCCAAATAAACACGCCCAGTAGCATTAACACATACAACTCATCCAACCTAACAGCTTATAGCTATTCAGTCTTACTCACTTTTGAATGTTGCCACTTCCTGGAGCCAGACATAACTACATGTACACTGCCAAACAAATACATTTTGGCATTTTTAAGAAAAGCTCCTAATTTCTTTAGTCAGTATTTCCTTTATGCTTTTTATAGATGAAGCAATGCCAATCACATTAGACACTTTTACTTTCCAAACACCAAATGCTCATAAATAAGGTTTAGGTTTAAATATTTAAATTAATAATACAAACCTCTCATCGTTATAAATACTCTAAATGTATTAATTAGTAATAAAGTTATAACAATTAGGAACATAATATACAGGGCTTCAGTGGTGGAATCTTTAGCACATGTACTGGAACGTAGAGCCCAGATCACAAAGGCTGGATATGAAGACATGGAGTTCACCTACGCCACTTCTTTTCATTGTTTTTAATTATAGAGCTTTTTTTCATAAAGGTCCTTTTCTTAGGCACCTTCTTTTAAAAAGTGTCAGTCATCTATTGCTGTCTTCAATGTTCTCCTCTGTGTTGTCACCAATGTCGCATGTTCATTGATCATTGTGCAACAAACAGTATGGTGCATGCCTTTGGACAGAGGATGCAAGAAAGGCGAATTATATCAGCAATACTTAGTTACATAGTAAATCAGGTTGAAAAAAGACGTAAGTAAAAATCTATAAACCAGTAATTTTTCTGGAACAAAAAACTAAGCAATAGTTTATAATAGACAGTACAATTACAATTTAGATCTACTTTAATGCTGGTCACACAAAGACCAGTGTGATGGGGTAGTAAAATTTCATATCAATTTTTGTCAAACTGCATAGCTGCAGAAAACATAAAATGGTTTTGATTGCCAGGAGATGGGATTGCCCTGTTACTTTTTACTTTCTGCTTTTCTTTTTCCTTTCTTAAACTATTTCAGCTTTAACCTCCCTGGTGGTATGATTATTTTGTATTTTTAAATGTCAAAATGTCAGTACATTTGACATTTAAAAATACATCTAACTTTACATTTCCTGCTGGTCCCACCCCCAAATACACGCACACTGCACGCACACATGTCACATGACCCAGCCGGAATCAGCATCTCCTGGCCTCGCGTCTCCAAATTTTACACGGGATGCGCAGCCAGGGGATGCAGATGGTGGGCATCACCAACAGGACGCCGATGGCGGCCCGGGAATTGCCATGGAGACGCCGATGCTGACCAGGCATCACCAAGTGGACACAGACGCTGAGTTTTTTTCAGTGGAGTTCTAGTAGAAGCTAATAATAGCGACTGACAAAAACCATTACAAACATGTGCATATGTTGAAAGCCCTAGTTCACAGCTCATCCTACAATGTTTACAAACCAAATTACATTTTAACACACAGGACAATAAGATTTTGTCAAGGAAATGTTGTCTTTTGTCTTCTCCTGCAATTTTTCCTGAACTCCATCATAGGAGTAAATATAGTGATCCAGTAGAACTGGATTAAAAATTTAGACAATATTTGTCATTATAATAATTGTGATTATGGTAATTCAATCTGATATTTTTACAATTGTGCAATTATTCTTGCATTATACTTTTAGTGCATAAAAGAATTAGGCTCCTCCAAAAACTGATAGCCGAGATACCTGGAGGAAACACATGCAGACACAGGGAGAGCATACAAATTCATTGCAAATAGAGTCCTGGCTGGGATTTGATCTTATGACCTAGTGCTGCAAAGGCTGGAGTGTAAAACACTAAGCCAACTGTGATGCAATGTCCATAACTTAAAATTGGGAACTGCAATGAATAGTAGATTACAGTAAACTGTACAGGTGATGTGAATACAAAGGTAAATACCCTGATTTTTGTACCAGCTTTCTATTAAGGGCCGAATTTGGGCTCTCACCCAAAGCACTAACCCAAATTATGCTTATATAAGAAAGAAAAGGGTAGCTGGGGTTTATAAAAAAAGGTTGGATTAGGTTTTAGGGAGAGTTGGTGCATAAGTGTCAATGTTGGGCATTGCATCAAACATTAGGTGCTTTAGTTGGGAAGCTACCATTACCACACTCTTGAACTATTGCATCTTAACCACCTAGCCGGTATGCCCGTACGAAGGTCGGGCAAAAAAAAATGGCTAGGATGGTTAACCCCGTAATTTTTCACAGCCTTACCTCCGTGGTCCCGCTGTGCACATCCAGCGGGACCATGGAGGTAAGGATTCCAGCGTCGTCTTCCTATTCCAGCGTCGTCCTCCGTCCATCGTCGTCCGTCGATCTCCCTCTCCAGCGTCGGGTGCCAGCGGGACCGGTAAGATGCCGGCCGGTATCTTGTGTTCCGCCGCCCGGCATGTTGCGTTCCGCCGCCCGGCCGGCTGAACACAAGATCCCGGCCGGCTGAACACAAGATACCGGCAGGCATCTTACCTGGTCCCGCTGATCGTCCACGTCCGTCTTCGTCCAGCGCCGGATGATCTCTGAAGCGAGAAGCCGTCCGAATTTAAAAAAAAAATTTCATGAAAAACAGTGGATCACTTTTGGTACAGAAATCTAGACCTCAGTGTAACGCTCAGGTGGTTAACACAACTTCTGGAACTAAACATTCATTCCAATAAAGCATTTTTTTCAGACAATACATTGCACTTAAAATTTTTAAGTTTATTTATACCCCTCAAATTAATGTGTCAAATGTAATTTTATACCAGAGATTGGCAATGTATCCATGGATATACTACAAGAAACATCTGCTTGTTTTTTCATGATCACGTGGATGAGATTTTACTGTTTGTCAATAATTTTAAGGTATGTAAGTATTTTGTTAATATTTTGTTAAGCTAATATAAAATGATAAGGATAAAAAAAATACGTCTAGCATATGGGAATTAAGGGACAGTTGTCTTTTAAAGTCAAAGTTTCCAATAGGAGTCAGCTGGAGCCATACCGTTTCTGTGCTATCCCACCAACATCTATGGCATTCTGTGGCAGTTAACAAAACATATTTTTAATTTAACTTTTATTTATAGGCACATGAATGGTAAACTGTGAGAAAGCCCAGTTTGCATTTACCAACATATATATGCCTGAAAAGTGATGTAGATTATTTTATGCATTTATTTCCCATGTTTATGTAATGCCAACATATTATGCAGCCCTCTGCAAGTATAAAGATCCATTCACATCAGTCCAAGTCCCCCAAGAAAGCTGACAATCCAGTGTTCATACCATATTTAGACATAAACGAGGGCCAGCTTGGGGGAAAGCCATATAGCGTACTAGTATGTTTTTACATTTGGGGAATGAAATCCACTCAGTCTGAAGAAGAGAATAAAATTTTCATGCAGGTAGTCCTTCAGGTGAGAATTGAAGACACAGTTTTAGGGCAGGTGTGATGACCCATGGGCCACCATGCTGCCTGAAAATTCTTAATTAGGATTAATAATAAATATTTTCTTTATATATATGTGGATAACAGCATACTTCATGGTGTTGCTAAAATGTGTTGTTCCAAGTTCTACTCTAAAGTGCCTATCCCACTTTTAATTATTTCAGGGACTGATGTCCTTTCCCGTAATCTTTCTATTTGGATATTCATAAGAACCAAGGGAACTGATTTTATGTTGTACTAAACATTGCACCTTGTAAATAAGTAGTACACTTGCCAAGCTCAGCAACATAATGCAGCAGGCTACAAAGAGGGAAAGCTGTGTTATTTTAAAAGGATCATTCAATACTTGATTCAACTAGTAAGAAATGCTTCTAGCACATCTATGGAAATTATAACACTATGCTTAGGACAAATGTAGCCCTTCTGAAGCCAAGGACATACTCACAGTGTTTTGCTGACTGATTTAGAAGATTAGAATTTTAAATGACGTGTTGATTTTAATTTATTTATTTGTCACAGTTGTCACACTTAAGTCACAGTTGACTTAAACTTTATGTAGCCATTACCAAGAAAATAGTAATGGGTCAGACATATAAGGTGAATGTTCTAGATCTTAAAGATATTTAAAATAATGTTTATCCAATCCCAAAGACAAAAATGTAATATTTGGTTTATTTTGATCTGCTAAATATACCATTAAAAGCATTGTATATTTGATTTTGTAGGAAATTTTGTGAACTGGTTTCTTTGCTTTCTGTATGTGCTGACTGGATAATAATATTATTGTTAACATTTTAAAATATTTAGGAACTACAGAACCTTACTCTTCTATGTTATGTAATATATGAGAGTTATGTTTCCATAGTCCTATCTTGTTGTCCTGATACTGTGCTTAAAAAAAGCTAATGCAGTGACCAGATCTAGGGACTGACAAGCTAAGCCTATTGTTTAGGTGGGTAAAAGAATTAGAGAAGTAGTCTCCACTGACATATGGAGGGTCAGAAAGGAAAAAAGGGGGTTAATGGGTCAGATATAATGCAAGGTAAGTATTCTTGTCAGTGCAAGGCAGTTATTGTGTTTTTTGGCATCAGAGA
The DNA here is from genome assembly GCF_032062135.1 of Pyxicephalus adspersus. Taxonomy (NCBI): domain Eukaryota; kingdom Metazoa; phylum Chordata; class Amphibia; order Anura; family Pyxicephalidae; genus Pyxicephalus; species Pyxicephalus adspersus. The sequence continues at coordinate 48,820,885 of NC_092862.1, read as the reverse complement.
TTTCATAGAAAATATGACACAAGTAGTCTTATGAAAGTGTATATCAGTGTATTCAAGAAGGTATAACAATAATTTGAGTGATAGCACAGTGTGATTGATTTGTGTATCCAATAATAAACAGAAGTGAAAAAAAGTGAAAATGTATAATACAAAAGTAAATCCTTGGGCTTAGATTACAGGCATTCATTAGGTTTTATTGTAGTTACATGAAGCGTCAAAAGTAAGGTGTATTGTATAGAGGATTTCAGTCCTATTGGTCTCTATCCTGATGCATTTTGCCTTCAGGTAAAATAAAAAAAATATCTGTGCAATATATGCACACCACTTGGTTGTGTCTGTTATCAAAATATCTCTTGATCATGTAAGAAATGGGGTGGGTTCCTGGATTACCATAATTGGATGACAACACCGTCTGTATCATGGACCCCAAGCAGCGTCAAGCACTGTTGTCAACCTTGCTTGACTTCTGCTCCACTAGAGAACTGCATGAATTAAGGTATTGGGTTGTAATGCACAAAAATACCCATTAAACACAATATAAATAGGACCTTAAATTATCCCAAAACCCAGTGTTTAAAAACCTATATAACCTATATTGTGCTTAAAGTGGAATAATAGTATCACTTTTGAAGAGTCCTGTAAGCCTTTGCAATCCAAATCCCATTGATCTGACGCTGTCCCAGATTTCTTCTTCTTTCCGGCATGGACAGGATACTGAGCTCCAACACCTTTTTTTGGCTTCTTACGTCACCCAGTCTTGCACTGCACAGGTTAGCCACCATTTTATATAACGTTAAAAATGTCCTGATAGGTCTGCTTTAATGTAATTTTGAAAATTGTTTTAATCATGTCTGTTCCCAAATTTTACATTTTCTGCGTCATCCTGACACATTCTCCCCTGGTGTGGACACAGGCATAGTCCACATTGTCACAATCAGGAAGATACTATGGAACAATGGTGTGCAGCTGATGCTGGAGTTCATGTTTGTAGACAGGAAGTAGATGGAAAAGGCTGGAAGAAATCAGAGATACATAAAAGGGATGACATCAGTATTTTATCCACTTTTAAGGTTTAGGTATACTTTACAGATAACAGGTTGGAACATACTGTACATAAACTAACAATGCTTTTAAGAAAACCTCTCTGAAAGTGAAAAATCCCAACCTGTCAAAGCATGTCGACCTCTAGGCAGAGTTCTTCAACATTCATAGCTTTTCTTCAAACCATCTTGTGCCATGAGTAAGGACTTTTCCAACACTGGGCTATACCAGGGGGATGATTCACACACAAAAAAATGTTAAAAATGGATGTTATCCTGTAAGATTTTTAATCTCTTTTAATTAAATTAGCATTTGCAAAATAGGCTGTGTATCCTATATTTTTAGTATTTATTTCCCCTATAAAATGTGCGGTGTGGTATATGTATATCAATAAACACAATACCTGTAAAATAAAGGATACTTATTTATGGAACTTACCTGTCCTGCGAGCCCGCAGCATCCCTGGGGATCCCAACCGCAGAGGGAGACGCCGCTGCAGCAGGCAGCATGGCCGAGGCTGCTGCCCTGCTCGCAGCGTGTCTCTCTCTGCAGGCGGAGGGATCCGTCCTGGCCAAACTACAAACTATCTCTAAGGACGTGATTACAGAATGTCCTGTTCTCAGCACTCCTTTGGATGTGCAAAGTAGGGCACGTCCCAGGGGTGCTGTGGGAAGAGGTACGCATGCTACCACGCGTGCCTCTTGTACCCACCAAGGTCATGGCACTCGGCTTCCTCGCCGCGGGGCGGGACATAGTTAGTTTGAATTCCCTGCAGCCGATTCAGTTACCCTCCAATCAAATGGCGCCAGGTGGCATAAGGTCATTGGTCACTCTGGCCATTTAAGGAGAACCTGTCCTGAACACCATTGCCCGCTAAAAGCCTCTGTGTACACAGTGTGCTTGGGTGCGTTCTTTGTGTTGGTTAATGTTTCTCCAATTTGTCATTATAATAGTGACCTGGTCTGATACCTGACTCTTGCCTGAATTCTGCCTGTCCTGACCTTGGATTGTTTTTGACCTCTCTTGTCTTCTACCTGCCCTGACCTCGGATTGTTCCTGACCTGCCTTTGCCTTACCCTCCTGTACTTATCGGACTTGACATCTGTAAATACCTTTGTCTTGTTTTATGACTATAATAAAACTCGATAAAAGGACTTTCGGAGTTGACTGTGATTTGTGTGCCCAGGCACATTACAATTTACTTGGTACAGAAATAAAATAATTAAATTCTCAACAGTAGAAGATTTAAACAGCTGTTTCTTAGCAAAGATGGACACTGAAACATTTCAGCGTTTCATTCAAATGCCTCAATAGTTAATTATATTCCCCTTTTCTATATCCTTAGCACTTCCCATTAATGAGAGATTTGGGTGATGTGCTGATTTTTTTTTTTTTTTTTTTTTTTTCTGGCCTAATACCACTTCCATTTGTCTTTTTATTTAACTTTCATCTCTTATTCTGATTTCCAGGATCCCATCATGCCACACTGCACTGGTCAAATAAACCTTGTAAATCTACCTTTTGTGTTCTAGTAATCCTTTTATTCTTTAAATCTAGTTTAATCCAAGAAGCCTTCTTTCATCTCAGTAGTTAGTGGCTGGGTCAGTACTGTTTCCTATGATTTCTAGTATATTTTACCCTGACTGTGCAGCACCTGCTAAATAGCATAGTGCTATCCTTCTATCCAGATGGCTTATATTTCTTTATTCTGCTAATTATATTAGAAAGGTAGAGAGACATTAGTTGAGTATAAGCTTTCAGTACTCTGCTCTACTACTATGTCAATTATATCATCTCCAACATGGCTGTCATTATGTACAATAAAATAAATATTTTTTTGTTTCTTTGCAAGAAAATTTATGGTATATCTTTGCTTTTGAGACTAACACATTATATATTTGAAGTCCAGCACATAATAGTTTAGCTTATATGGCAACTGCATTGTTACAAGAGCCTAATTCATTACATTGGAGGGGAATTTTCACGTAGCTCAGTAAATGTGGGGAAAATTCCTTTTATAAAGAATACCAAAACAGGTGCAAGAAAATGTAAAAAAAAAAGGTAGTTGAAGTTAACAAAGCTTCACCTTATTAACTAAGCTTAGTGAAAATTCCTTTGGAAGGTAAAAATTAATTTTGTTAAGTAAACAGTCTATATTTCTTTAGTAAATTAACCCCAGTCTATTAACCCCTTCAAATGCTTGGCTATGTTTTTCTATTTATTATAATCTTACAGTGAAGAAAAACATGAAGGAAAGGAGGAGTAGGAGACGTACCTTTACAATAATAATATTTTCATTTAGAATAGGGTGATAAATGGGAGCACTTGTTACACATAGTGGTAAAGACTGCTAGGTCAAAAATAATAATAGTATATTTTATAGTGGCATCATTATTTAATTTAAAACCTGTATTGTGGGCATATGTATTACAATGAATATTGCAATTATTTTGTGATTAATATGCACGTTACTAAACATTGGCCTAGTGTCATTCCTTGCACAGCAGACTTAAATAGTTTGGGCTAGCAGGCAAACAAGTAGTGCAACTCTCCCAGTGCAATTACTCAAACATCATCAGTTAGGAGGAAACAATATATTGTTTGTTGAAAACATTTCGGCCCTGATTTATTAAAGCTCTTCCAGGCTGGAAAGAATACACTTTCATCAGTGAAGCTGGGTGATCCAGCAAACCTGGAATTTCCTAATAGTCATGTGGTATTTGTTAACAAATGTTTTGAATCCTGGACCAGACCCATTCCAGGTTAAATGGATCACCCAGCTTCAGTGATAAAAGTTTATCCTTTCCAGCCTTGGAGAACTTTAATAAATCAGGCCCTTTGTGTGATAAGTGCGAGCCAAGGGTGACATAAGATCCCTAACCCGGAAGAAGTTGAGGTGAAGTTACTGGCATCAGTGAAGAAGCTAGGAAGATTCCCCCGTGGAAATCGTCCATGTCAATGTGTTTCAATGGTCGTAATTGATTACCACCAGGGAATGTTTAAGGGAATGTTAGATTCCCTGTTTTATAAATAAGAGACCTATATGTTTGTTTATCAAGTGTGCATTCATATTAATCCTCGAGTTCTGCTTTAAACATTAAACCTTCTCCCTTAATTAGCATCTGTGTTACATGAAAATTACTGATGAAAACAGTATTTTAATACATTCCCCGTTGTTAGGATGCTGCACACAGTACAACTCTCAACATAATTGTTTTTATCAAGTTTCTATCAATATAAAAATTATTTAAATGTAATTTATTTTACAAAATTGATTTATTTTAAATTAAGAAAAAAAACATCTGAGAAGATGTGCTGTAATGCAAACTATCACTGATAAAAAGTTACTGTTGTGAAAAACTGCCTTTTCCAGTTCTCACTGCAGGTTTAGGGAAACAATGTTTTTATTTATCTTTTGCTCATCAACAAAGGCAAACCCCTAGGCGAATTAGGAACAACAGTATAACCAGTCTCATGTGGCCTTATCAAAGCATCTTAGCAGTGATCTTCAGAATTTTCCCTGGGAGTACTTACATTTCACAGCTAACTGTGTGAGACTCAGTTGCAGCACTGTCTGCTTTGATCAGACCCCTTCTGGATACATCTGGACAAAATAGCAAACAGAGGAGAATAGTGAAAAAGTTACACTATGACTGTGACAAGATAAAAATTTTTACTGAAAAGTTATGTGAATTTTATTAGTTAATAGTAATATGTGCTAAATACATAAAAAATGAAGATTGACACACAGCAATAACTATGGAGCTGTAGGAGAGTGCGCAGGACTGGTTGTGTGAACATTCATTTGCCTGAGCATGGCTGTAAGAGTATGTGCAAGACTGTTCATTTGCCTCGGGCATCAGTGTGGATATCCATGTACATGTCTGTGTGAAAGTTGTCCCTGCATGCACTGTGTGTATTTCTGGGCATACCATCAATGTGTCCACACACAATCTAGGTGGACTATTCAAATGCTTCCACTCCATTTCTTTGTTACTGAGTGGTCTTAAGCTTATCCTGGGCCTGACCTGGCCTGTGATCTTGGATCACCAATTGAGAAATGGATTTGGCTTCTGACCTACTTTTTGGATTTCCCCTAATTTTGTCACTTGCACTTTGATTCCTTAATCTGATCTCAGCTTGTTCTTGACCCAGCTTCTGCTCATACCACACCAACCAGCAAGTTATTACCCTCGTCCTGGTTCCTGACCGGCATCTGCTCACCAAGTTATGAATCATTCTGCCAATAGGTTACCGACCTTGGCTACCTGTTGACTTCACCTGTTTACCAGGATTCGTGCTGTGTGGTGCCCTCTTGCCTCTGTCCCTATTAACAGTTTCATCACCCAGGCCAGAGAGGCCAAATAGGCTAGCCTAATCATCTCAGGCATTCACCAGGTATCAGCGATAACAGTTTCCTATTATCTAGAAAACTGGACACCAGACAAGTATTATACATTATGTCTGATCAAAATCAGATCCTAGACTGGAAGAGCCCATGTATAAATTAACCCCTGAGCAGTAATCCCGAGTATGGCCCAGGGTAAAAAGAACATGCTGAAAGCGGTAACCCTGAGCCACATTCGGGGTAGCTAAAAACATTAAAAAAAAAACCACTTACCTGGTTCCATTGGCATCCTCCAGCGTCCTGTCCGTAGGATGCCATCCTCGGGCTGCGCCCTTCTCTTACAATTTTTAGCTGGCGAATTCATTGACGTTCCCCGGGAGTTCCCAATGAGGTCGGTGCGTGTGGGAGGCACAGCGGTAAATTTAAAAAATGTTGTATTGGATTCAATACAAAATACCTGTATTGAATCCAATACAACAGAATCATTATGTTATTTATGTATATAATTATATATATATTATATCTGCTACTGTACAGTTACATTACAGGTTTTAGTATTTTTATGCACCTTTGTTGCAACAGATTTTTTTTTTTATTCAAAGTTTATTCAAAGTTTATTCAAAGTTTATTCAAAGTTAAAATTTATGAAATATTGGACATATTTCGGTGAGTTATGTCTAAGAATTATAGGCCTACAATGCAAAACAATTTACCGCTTTTGGCATGAAAATACTGACAGAATTAGACCTACAGGGAAGTTAAGGCATTTTCTCTTTATGTGTAAAGTTTAGGGGAAGCCGCTCAGCCATGTCACATATCTAGCAAGGTGTTGGACACTTATCTAAAAGTAAGATGCATATTAGAAAGGGGCAGAGCTTATCACATGCATGAGTTTCATTCCTTGTAACTTAGGACATTTTCACTCATAAAGCTCACTACTGGCTCTCTTTACCAGCAGCACCCTGGCATTGACCAAGGAGTTTTTCTCCATTCTCCCTTATGTAGTAATATAGACATGGCCCAGCAGCACCCCACAGGGATCAAGAATTTTAAAATAAGGTATTTTTTATTTCAATGTAAGGAGAATGTTCCTGTTGACATCTTTATACTCAAATACAATTCACCCAAATGCTTATCTCTAAAGTAAGAAGATCTTGGAATGTTGATAGATAACTGTACCTGAGTGATGGATGGAGAGATGAACAGCATTTTGCCATTGTAGAAAAATTTAAAGGGGAACTTGGCCATGGACTAGAGGGTGAAGAGACCAGAAGCAGAGAAAGAGCAGATTTTGGACTTGAGGGTGGGTTCATGTATTAACTGTTTTTTAAATGTTCTATTTCTTAAGAATTCTTTCTTGCTAATAATTCTGCCCATGGATTTGAGGTTTGAAGTGAAGGTGCAGTTGTATGTATTTTTTTAAATACATGTACACTCCAATTTTTTAAAATTTATATACAGTAATGTAGGTAATTCTTAGTCTGCATTTTAACTACATAATGTTGAATAGGAATCTTAAGCATAACAGTGCTAGCATACTTATACTTAAAATAATTATCATAGTTATCATGATTTTATCTCTTGTTTACTACAAATGACACTGCTTTGGCACTACATTTGTTTAGAATATTATACTACTATCACAATGGCTGACAAAACAGCTCTTTGTCCTCTTTAAGCATCTAATTTATCACTATGGCCTGGTTAAACTAGTGAACGATTCCTCTGATTTCCTCTTTACCAGGTGATATATCTAAGGTTATCACAATACACACATCACGTTTCCCTCCACCCCACCCCAAGTAAGAAAACAGATTCCTGTGGATCTCAGGACAGGGTAACCAACTGCAGATTAGACAGGAAAAGGACACTGAGATCCTGCTGTGCTACAGTCCAGATGTTGACAATATCCTTTTTATTCCCAACAAAACCATTCAGATTCTTTTCAATGACACAATGCTAATCCACTATATACTGCCTAAGGGATAAACTGAATTAGGCCACAAAGAATCAGTAATCAGACCTTTATATTCTAGTTGGAAGAAAGACTAATAAGGATTTTCAGAAAAAGCGGAAAATCTCTAAAAGTATGTGCCCCATCCTATATTCATTATATAATAGGGACTCATCAACTTATAGCTGTCATGTTCTACACTTTACCCATAGAAATTAATAATTTAAGAACTACTATTTCCCAATTACATTGCACATATTACTGGTCTTATTTAATTGGAGAGATTTATTTGTATGGTTTTACTTTAAGGAAAATATATAAGCTACAATTGCTGACCTCCTGCAAATGTATATGCATATCTATTGTGCTGATGACATTTTAAGTCACAGGCCCAGAACAAGGTAGCTAATCAGAAAAGTCCCAATAAAGTCAAAGCTCCTGATCTGCATACTTATTCCTGGTCAATTTTTATAAAACCCAGAAAATGAATGTAATAAAACAAGTGTTTCTGATGCTCATAAGTACCAAACAGTTATGTTGCTGCTGTGTTTTTTTCTAACACAAGTTATATTATAGAAGAATCTGAATTGATAATATGGACAAATACTGTGTTTCCTGCCCCTTACATTTTATAATTCCAAGGCCATTGGAATGAACTAGGAATCACATGACCAGTATTCTATGAACCATCTGTGCAGACATACATTATGTTTTCCATAAACTGTATTATTTTCCCAGACTGTTGCTGCTTTGCACATCTAAACAATATAAACCCATTTAACCTAAGACACAAATACTGCCACATGGTTGCATATAAAAAACTTAGATCACACACAGGATCTGCATAACTATAAGGTTTTTACCTCCCCTAAACACTTCTGAGCCCTCAGACTAATCTATTCCATGCTGACAGACCAGACTTTACTTACCACAAACATTTTAATGACTTTGAAAAATCCATGTGCCTTTGTTTTAATTACAGTATCTGCTAAACATTACCCTTGTTAAAAAATAGCTAGCTGAAAGGGGATAGGGAATAAGGATAAATAAAAAACACTGCTCCTTATTGCAATGCTAGTCACCTGGCTTTTGTGCTGATTCCTAGTCTACAGTAAATTCTGTATGGACCCAAATATGTATAGAAATCCAAAGGTTTTACAAAGTTTGCTATGTACTAATTCCAGGTCAGTAACTTACAAAGTATTAAAGCTAGTGAATTATCATGAAAAGTGACAACTATCAATTGTTAGAGCAGGGTCAGCTTTAGTAGGTGACGTATTTTACTTAGAGAACTCCACTGGTCCTACAGTCTAGTATACTTCACAACCAAGAATGTACATTATCGGCATCAGATCCTAAAATCAAGTGATGTCATTGTGCTTTTTTGAGAAATAACTCTAAAAGTTAGAGATGGACTAATATGTTATAGGGGAAATTTCAACAAAGATAAATGTTCTAAACCAATGTCCACACACCCAGTACACACAATCCTTTGACCGAAGCCTATGCTCATGCCTAATGAGTACATGGTGATCTCCTTTGCAGTGTGTTTTGAAATTAGAAGGTTTTGTACTTTATATGCAGAAAATATACACTAAGGGTTCTATTTATAAAACAGAGAATCTGGTAATCCGTCAAACATTTCCTGGTGGGAATCAATTGCTGCCATTGAAACACCTGGACCTGGATGATTCCCACGAGGGAATATCAGATTCTCCGTTTTATAAATAGTCTTTGGAATGCGTTTGCTGAGACTCTGCAAAAAACAAAAAAAAATAGAAACAAACTATGAAATATTACACATACTATCATGAACTAAAATTAACTAAATAAATAATATATAAACTATAATGTAAAAGGCAACAGGATTGCTTACTAGGATCTAAGCAGAACATGCAAAATTATATACACAGTGTTTTAGTACAAGTAAACTAGCAGAAGTATTATTAAAAATAAAAAACTTAAAAGATGGAAAGTTTTTGATCCCTCTGTGATCCTTGTTCAGTCCGTCCCAAGCTGTTCTGCTTTATTCTTCGTTCCAATGCAGACTGAACACCGGGTGTGGCCATCTTCTTCCTGGTTCTTCTTCCAACGTCACCTGATGTCTCACCGTGCATGTCTGGGTGTCCTGCTTCCAGAAAAACTGTAAAAAAAGTGCCGATCTTACTGTGCATGCATGAGTCTGCAGTTCTGCACATGTATATTGTGTTACTGGGACCACAATGTCCAGAATCCACAGGGCATGGGCTATGCATTTTTTATTTTAGTAGATTTTTTGGTAAAAATGGTAGTATGGAGTAGCAGAGTTTTGGCTCAGAGTTGTGGCATCAAGATGCCGTGGTTGACTGTGGCTGACCATATCGGAACCTTCACTTGTTGACATCTCTGCCAGCTGCCAGCTCCACTGATTAGCACAAATTTTGATGGCAGATTGGACAAAAGGACAAAGGTGATTTTGCCTGTGGAACCCTAGCTGAGCGCTTATATCAATTATACCGAGAAATGTCCCTGGCATTTAAACTAATAAAGAATGTATAGCAAAACAATATTCTCTTTTATTGTATCTGTTTATATGTTTTTGGCATGTCCAGTAATAAATCTAATGAAGGAATAAATCATGGCTGGTGGGGTGGAGGAAAATATGTGGTCCCAAGGGGCCGCTGGCAGGTGGTTCAGCAATTCATTACCTGCCTGCTTTAATTCTAGCTAGCTTATTGGCAAGTAATTACCTAGCTCTAGTCAACCCTAGGAGCAAGTGCTTACCCTCCAACTGAATAAAAGTAAGTGCTCATGTATTCATGGGTGGGTAGATGGAGTAACTAATCAATGGCAATAAACATTTAACAAAACAAGTCATGATTTGACTGCGCAGATCCTGACTGGCCTCACAGAATAACACAGGTTTGGTACATCTGTCCTCGATTTTCCATTATGACATTGTCATAAGAGCAAAGAATGTTAAATAAACAGTAAAATACATAAATTATGATACAAGAGGAACATGCGGTGTAGTAGATATGTAACCCTTTATATTTTTTTTTGCAAATGATGTTTCTGTGTAAATACCAAGGGGCACATATGTGGTTTTTTCTTGCTGTTTCCTAGAGAGCGGAAAATCTGATTCGGTATTTTGTGTGACCTCTATGTTATCTTTACCCAGATATGGCTGAGCGTGTATTCACTTAAATGTATTTCATAACATTTACCTTTTCTAACCTGTGTTTTGATAAGTTAAATTGTTGGACTCACATCATCTTTCCCACATATGGTAATCATTACTGACTTTCCTGCTGACCAGGAAGAGTCCATAAAACTAAGTCATGATTTTTATTTAATTACAAAGGGAAGAATATCGGGAAGAGTGGTAGGCTAAAGATGACACTGATCATGACTGAATAAAGGGGTTTATATGTCAGAAGTATCACTGAAATATATTTTAAAAAAAAGAACAATCAGCAGTCATTAGAACAGTTACTTTTCCTATTGGAAAATGTATATGAAACATACTTTGCTTTGTGGGCTTGTGATGGTGAGTAAATGCAGCCTACTTTAACATCAATTTGTGACGCTTCTGCGATCATTTTGATCCAGATACACCTGACCAGATGTTGATCTAGTGTTGACTTGGATCCGCTTTCAAGTCACATTCATATTTTATAGGGAGAAAAGCAAAAACACAAACAAAAGTCTATCAACTTTTTCAGGCTTCCTTATCTGCTAATTATACGTTGAATGTTGAGTTATGGCATCGCTACAAATTACAGAAATCCTCAGCAATAGTTTTATTCTCCTCCCCTACCTTTATAACACCCAAGTTAGTATACATGTTGTCACACTTACCTCCTCCTCACTAAAGTGCAGGAATCTCTCTCCTGCACATGTGGGCAGTTCTGATGCTGGGCGTGCCTCCGATTCCAAGCTTTATCAGTTTTGCTCAATCCACTGGCCAATCATAAAAGAGCCTTTTATTCATCCCTGGCTATTTAGCTAGCTCAAACACTGCACTCAGTGTTCATGCAATGTGTCTCCATTGGTGCCGAACCCCTAGTTCTGTGAGCTAGTTTCTGTACACCTGTTTGCTAATTCAGTGCTTCCTCTATCCAGCTCCTGCGTTAACCCATTGTTGTCCAGTTTGTTGGTTCCCAGCCATCTTCCCTGTGCTGTTCCAGTGTTCCTGTCTGTCTGTGGATATTCCTGTGTCACCTGTGCCTCCTGCTGCTTCCAGTGTCTCCTGTGTTCCCTGTGCCTGCAGTGGCCCCTGTGTCACTGGTGTCTGTCTCCTGCATCCCTGGTAATTGACCCCTGGAGTGTGACCTGACCTCACTTGCTTGCTGCCTGCCACGACCTCGGCCTTCCTCGACTATTCTTCAGCTTTGTGATTTGGTACTGTGTTTCTTCATCCTGCCCACCCTGGTGTGCCTAAGGACCACAACCTGGCAGTAACCAACATCCTCACCATTGGAGGCTCTGGAAAAAACCTGGTTACTGCTTAGACTCTGCGCCTTGACCCTTCTCAGGGGTCACACCACTCCTGTGCATGTAGCGCCCCCTATTGGCCATGTCCCCTCAAACGTGACACATGTAGCCATGTGATGCAGAGATGCATTTACAGCATATGTGTAATTTACCACTGTAATGTAACTTTTGGTGCCAATGGAAATACACTACAGGTGATTAGTCTTAACATTTGCATTAAATGGTAATTGGGATGGCAAAGAGAAAAGCATGAAAAGCAAAATGCATTAACTCCAGATTTTATTTTTTTAGGCTTTTTTTTTTTTTAAAAATCCAACACACTTTGGGGTGTTAAATGGCCATGTGATGCAGAGATGCATTTACAGCATATGTGTAATTTACCACTGTAATCTAATTTTTTTAATATCTAAAAACCATATCACATGTAAGACAACACAGATTTAATTTCATCATTCACAGTACAGCTTTTTATTGTATTGAATGGATCAAGGGAAATGCAACAAATTATGGACATATGACATTGATATACAATATTTTTTTGGAAAATGGATGTTTATTACACACAAATGGTTAAAGGTTATACAGTTATACAGGGATAATACCTTCTACCTATCCATATTCACAGTCTGATCATTTACTTTTAAATGGATATACAGATATTACATTACAGTTACTATGCTAAGCAAGCAAAACACGGAGAGATTAGAAAAGTCCTAAACTTTCCAACCAGAGCTTCTTTTAGTCAGCCAAGGAATTTTCACTCACCTTTCACTGTAAACTTTCCACTGACATCAATCACAAGTTTTAAAAGATGGGTATTTAGGCAAATAAAAAAAGATGAGAGGTGCTTTAGGAATCAAAAAAAGTATTAAAGTATGCTTAGCATGAATTCATCTAGCTCCAGTAATTCTGCAAGAGAGATTCCAAGCAAACAGCAACATTTAAAATTGCAAAAGGTTTAATAATTTGCTATTAATTTTGTATTGATACACAGGTGTCACACTGCACAGCCACGGAAGGAACATGTTGATTTTGTAGTCCAACAATGTTTTCTATGTCACCTTGTGTCTCACACACTCTGTATAATTTATTTATAATATAATTATATTATATATTAGGAACTGATCAATCTTGTTCAGAAAGTATGCAGGACTGTCAGGTGAAATCTGAAACAGTTCCACTGTCTGCCTTTTGTCGATGTTTTTTTGGAGTCATGGTTGTCTATCTTGAGAGTGGTAACTAATATACTGTTTTAGGTGTGTTATTCCACCAATACCTTTATCACCAATAAATGGACATTAAATGAACCTCTTATTAAATCACATCTTTCCTTGTTGAAATAAAAACATTATATATTCAATTATTAAAAATATATTCTCTTTATTTTATTTTTATTTAGCTATATGTATAATACACATCCAATCTCAGTTTTGATAAGTTTTGCAGGATCTGTTCCTCAGGAGTTACTGGCATCAAAATTGTAACAGTACATTCCATCTAATAAAAACATTAGTATCACTAACTGCCGCAAATGTTTGTAATTGCAAATCCTCTAGTAGAGCCAGATGGGCATTGCTGGTATCTGCAGACAGCCTGGGAAATTTTTTTTTTTTTATGTGTTGGTAGATAAAGAGACCTCTTAAACCCCCTACAAACAAGTATTTCATTTACTGATTTTTTTCCACTGTGTATAGTGGTGCTCTAGACGGAAACTCCTGACATTTCAAAATTCCTGATTCTCTACATCCCAGTATGCAGAGATATTAAGTGTGTTAATGTCAGAACAGTGATTAGGCCCATGTATCTGTAAGGACTTTTAAAGGGACAGCACTGACTTATAGGCACCCTGCACAAATAATCAGCTAGTTTTTAGAGTCCTTTGGAGTCTTTTTTAGAGTCCAGTCTCCGAACACCTAACTAGCCATATAGTTATGAGGGGGTGCTGAGAAGTTCCTGGCTTTGCAAATGAAATAGAAAAATGAGTGTGGGGCATATGACAGCCTAATATCCTAGTATGTAACTGTGCAAATGTCAGGTCTTTGCAATTCTTGAAACTGTTTTTTCTTTTAGTGAGAAGCTGTGATGGCAGAGGCACAAGCACGTTTCAGGTCGTTGGAGTTACGAGCCATCATGAAGTTTTTGTTTTTCCAGGGAAAGTCAACAAGGGACATTCACATTGAGATGTCACAAACACTGGGGGAGAAGGGTCCTTCCTACAGCACTGTCAAAACCTGGATATCTTGTTTCAAGACTGGGCATTTCACCATTGAAGATGAGCCCCGCAGTGGGCACCCCCCAACCTCAACTGACCTGGCAACCTGCGATGGTGTCCATGAGCTGATTTTTGAGGACCGGCGTATATCCGCAAAAAAGATAGCCCAGATACTTGACATCTCACGGGAGCGTGTTGGGTTTGTTATCACCACTATCCTAGACATGCGCAAGTTTTCAGCGAAGTGGGTGCCGAAATGTTTGAACAGTGATCAGATGAAGGAACTAGTTGAAGCATCCAAAGCCGTTTTGGCCCATTTTGAAGCTGCACAGGACTTTTTGGCTAGGTTAGTGACTGAGGATGAAACCTGGCTCCACATCTATGATGCTGAAACCAAGGAAGAGTCAAAGGAATGGCGCCACAGTGGGTTTCCGGGGTCGAAGAAATTCTGAACCCAGAAATCAGCCAAAAATGTATGCAGTTCGTTTTCTGGGACATAGACATATTCTGTTGGTGGACTACCTACCTCAGGGCTCTAGTATCACCTGACAGTATCATGCTAACCTCCTAGACCAGCTGAAGGAGGCAATTAAGATGAAACGCCTTGTGAAGTTTGACCAAAGGGATCCTTTTTTTTTTTTTTTGCAGGACAATGCACCTGCACACACGTCCAACGTTGTGGCTGCCAAATTGAACACCCTGGGTTTCTAATTGGTCCACCATCCCCCCTACTCATCTAACCTGGCCCCTTCAAACTATTATCTGTTCCCGAATTTAAAGAAACACCTGAAGGGGCAACGTTTTGAGGACATTTCTGACGTCAAAGATGCTGCTGAGAGCTGGTTTGTGGCCCAACCAAAGGACTTTTATTTGAACAGTCTAGAAAAGCTCCAACTACGCTGTACCAAGTGCATCTTTCTCAGGGGGGAATATGTTGAATAAATGTGTTATTTCATAACTCTGTCTCTCTTCTCTCTGGGCAAAGCCAGGAACTTCTCAGCATCCCCTCGTATTCTATCTGTCCTATCGACTCCTAAAGTAATGTCGTCTACAAAAAAAAACACAATTTCCCCTAATTCCTAGGTTTGGTGCATTACCCATCAGCACAGGGTTCTATATAGTGCAGGACATGATAGTGAAAGTGACTGAGTTAACCAAGTTCAGGTGTTTTTTTCCTTTAACAAGATTCTTTTCCTAGACCTAACAATGGCGAAGAAAATGTATTTGGGAAAAGAAGAAATTTTGACTTTAAATTTACTTTTTGACTTTACTTTACTTCTCTTCTTTTCTTCATGGGATGTATTTGCTTTACTTTGCTTTATGGTGTCCAAGTTTTGTTGTCATGCCATATTTGTTGATGCCTTTTCTTTCACATTTTTGTCCCTGCTATGCAAGCAAGAAGTATTTTGCCCCTGGCAGCAAACTGGAGGCAATTATTTACATACTCATAAGCTGTGTTCTTCATGCAGGGTTCCTCAAGAAGTCACACGCACGGATACAGGACTTCTCTAGAGCTGCCCCGACTCTCTGGAATGGTCTTCTTCATCCTATTCGGCTTGCTCCTTCTTTCTACTCATTTAAAAGAGCGCTCAAAACCCATTTTTTCAAACTTGCCTACCCGTCTTCTTCTGTTTTTTTAAACCACCACTACTTCCCACCACTACATATCTCCCATCCTATTGTGTGTGAAATTCCCCCACCTACTAGATTGTAAGCTCTTCGAGGCAGGGTTCTCTCCTCCTGTATCACTGTCTGTATTAGTCTGTAATTTGCAATCCCTATATAATAAACAGCGCTGCGTAATATGTTGGCGCTATATAAATCCTGTTTATTATTATTATTAATAATATTAATAATAATAATAATAATAAGTCACTTGAGGTTTCTTGAGCAATAAGCATTTTCTGACTCTCAGGTCAGTTTAACTGACCCCAATGATCTTTATGGCTATCTGTAAGGATGGCATTCTTTTCACTGGCCAGCAATATAAGATGTATTCCTCCCACTGACTATCACGCTAATTTATTGTGACCTGTGGATACTGTAAATATAAAAGGGGTTCCCTAAAGAGCTGAAAGTTTTTTCAATGCCCCCCCCCCCCCCCCCATGTTAAAAAGGCTGAGAAAGGCTAGACATAAACATGCTGCTTTGATTTCTATCTGACATCAAGAGATGAGAGGAAATAGAAAATGGTACCATCATTACCATACCATCACTGAACTACTGTAGCTGGGCAGATGACATTAGTTTTTTGTATTGTAGTTTTCTTTACATGGACTGGTCATTGTGAAATCACATAATCAAATCCAATTAATTTTTAGATTTACATGTAACATTTTGGGAAGTCACGGGTCAATAATTTTTAAGCAGTTACATACCTATTTTTTTCAGTTATTTTACATGTACTGGTATATCACTAGTATATAACCTTTTATTCCTGCGTTGTAAAATCCTAATGGGACTACAGAAATGAATACATTTCACCTGCCTTGTGTCTTTCAGTGCTGATATTGCAAAATATTATAATCTAAACTGTGTATTTGCAGGAAGGTCTGCTCCCCATAGAAGGGGGAGGACTGGCGTTACAAACTGCAGATGCATGGTCAGTGCTTAGAACTGTGTGCCAAGCCTAATGGTTTAAAAACTGAACACTGAGATAAAAGATAACGGTTCCACTGAGCAAAAAGCACCAATTTAAACATTTTGTCTTTGTGTAAACTCCTCAAATTAGTTATCAATGATCTTCAAAAGGAGTGAGATGAAGAAATACAAAAGCTGTTAGTGTTTTGCTTATAACACTGACAACTCTTTCATTGCTATGTTGCTTCCCTGAATTTTCAGGAAATTAAAAAACGAAGGGAAAATATGTTTTTTTTACCTACACAAAGATGAGTTCAGGAACCCAATCTGCAGGAGGACAGGATTTATTTCTAATTGTCTATCTATAAAACAAATGCAATGATAATTATGACTCTGCTATTATTGATAGCAGGATTGCTAACAGGATTTCCATTTCCTATGTCCAAGGCAGAATGAGTCTGCAGTACAGAAAATATACAGAAATACACACAACAGGTGACAAGGGTGGTGAACAAACAGGACAAGACACAAAGATAATACAAGGCAAACCACTGCACCCAAATCAACATCAAAAAGCTACACAACAAGTTTTCTTCTATTGCCTAGTATGTGTTCACCTCTGATTACGGTTTTATTTTGTTGCAAAAAGCCCCCGCCCTTTAGAATTGTCCTACCTTCCATAGCTGCCCATGTCCAACGAGTTTTCTCAGTGACATTAGAGAAGTATATTTGTTATTAACAAACTAAAACGAGAATCAGAAAGTCACTTTTCTGGATAATAGTAGACATCTGTGGCTTGTTTTTATTTTTTTGCAGTTTTTATTAAGGCAATCAGATAGCTCCAAGAACATCATATACTCTCCTGGAGTACACAGGAATAAACTTTTTGGTAGTTTTAATAATTCCTAGCAGGTTGAGATGATTTACTAGAAACATGTTTTCAATCAAAGTGAATACAGAAAATGCTATTTTAATACAATAAATATATATGCAAAATGTTTGTAAAGGTTCTCATTTATGAAGGTCATTGCCTATCTAGTAGAAGTTATTCACAAAAAACTGGAATTGTTTTTGTAATGCAGAAGATGTTTGCAGCATATCCAATTTTCTTTAACAGGGTTATTGATACCGAAGAAGCAGGTTGGATAGTCTGCAAAATATTCACATTACAAAAACACGACCAATTGAATGTAACCAACTACTACTAGATAATAAAGACAAATAATTCTTAGAACCGTGATTCTACAAGTTCCTCAGTTATTTATTGCAGTAGCCAGTAAGCAGCAGTTGTTTGGCCCACCAGCATGTCAATGCAAAGAAGTACCAAGCTTCTATACAGTACATGCAATTTGGATTTTGAAAATCATATTGTTTTTTTTTTTTTTTGTGGTGACATAGGGAAAAAACACAACAAAACCAGCAAAATGTTGCCTGAGATTTTTTTCATGTTTTAAGCTTTCTGCCAGCTCACGTACCGCTATCTCACCTTTCCCTTCCTTACTCACCTCTTCCCTTCTTTAAAGATCCAATCTGTGTGAGCCAATAGCTCTGATTTGGTTTTTATAAAGTAGCAGCTATTCAGATCCCTCTTCTCACAAGCCAAGCAATGTAGCAGCTTGAATATTCTTAGAATTACTGGAAGGAGGAAGAATGCAGCATGAAAAGTCAATGTAAAATAAAATCTTGATCCTAAATATTGATATACTCCGTAATTGTGTAACTCAAAGTTCCCATGATATTAGAACCAGGCAACTGGCATATTTATAAAGAAAGGTCAGCAGTGTCACCTATTACATGATGCAGTAGTGGCAGTTAATAGGATAAACCAGTGACAACTACTATAGGCCCACAAGATGGACCCTCCTTAAAGTTGGGGTTTTTCTTTTACCATCAGCAAAAGATTTTTCATTATCCAAATGATAGTGGTGCGGACAATTGTCTTGCCATCTTTTACATTTATGATGTTGGCTTTTAGTTTTTCCAATATTTGACAGATCCTTCTTAGTATGCATTGACATTTTAGGAACAGAGAGGGTTCTGCTTTAATTCATTGGTTGTTTGGAGGGGGAGAGGCTGCTGCTTGCTTGTTTATAATTCAAGTCATACTGATGCATTATTTTCATTAGGCATAATTCTATTCCAGAGGGACAGATATCAAATAGTTAGATTTGGCAAAACATTGCTAAATAGTATGTCAGACTTTGAAATCATTTTCAAAATAACAAACAAAGCTGAATATGTTCGCTCTGCCAGTTTCATCTGTTTGGAAGGACAGTGGCAACAACCCATAAGACGTTTTTAGCCTTAAACCAACACATTAGCCAATGCGTCAATAGAATTGCCTATTACTTTCTGCAAGACATTGTATATCTGCATAAATTTACTATTCAGTACATTCTATCAATGTTGTATCTGTTTATTATGTTATTTTTCCAAGGGAAAACACAAAATTATTCATGAGTGTATAACATAGTAATATATAGTATATAGCATATAAATCAATATCTTGTTGATTCAATTTTATATCCATCAAGGTTTTTTCAGATACAATGCTCATTCCTATTGTTTTAGGAAGTTGTATGTATAACGTAGGTATATTTCTAACATATAAAAAATTATGCAAACTTTTATTTTGCAAAGTAATATCAGCAGCATTTAGGCTTAGTCTACATGGACTTTTCCCCAGCAATTAACCTGATGCTTTAAAAGCCTATGTTTGAAATTCCAATGGGCTAATCTTTACCAGGACATTTCCTTGAGGCACATTTATGAGCGTTATCTATAACCCTCGGTGCAACATTCAAAAAATTAAAACACGGGGTTAATGTGGGAAAACGCGGATAAACTCATCTACTGATTTTAATGGGGGCATTTTCCCACATTTTTTGGCGTTTTCCCATGTTTATAAGTGTTTGAAACATAAGCGCAGGAAAATGCGGCATAGACTTTTAATAAAAGTGCATAACAACACAGTAAGAACGTTTACATGCATTTTTAAAACTGTCCGTGTAGACCCAGCCTTAGACTTTAGCTATTCACTAATCCCCCATATGTGTATCAATGTGTTGTGGAAAGATGATCAAACTATTGCAGCTGAACTCTACAATAAACAAATATTTCTTACATGCTAGAGCCATGCGTATTTTTACTTGAATCTTGCTGTGCCTTCTTCATTGTTGCCAGATCTGTTCAATAATTCAGTGTGACTTTTTTTTCTTTGTACACAAACTTCTTGTAATGAAGACCAGTAATTTCTGCTCCTTCTCCTTGTGCAGGGTGACTGGTCTTGTGTCCACCCCCCTCCTGTTGATTTTTATATGCAGCCAACCATGGATGGGTATGCTGGGTCCCTCCCACTGCTCCACTATCTGTATATGTGCATGATGATGTCACTTCTGTTTACCAGGGTACTATTTTCATTTGCAAAGTCAGTTGGTAATAATATGATAATAATAAAATGCCTATTTTCAGTACACAATATTGCATGCCTGACAGGAATAAATAATTTTTTTGATACTATGCAGTAAGTCAGGTAATGATGACACGTTTTTGCAACATGGTCTGTGACATTGTAATTGAGTGTTGAGACTAGCAGTCTTTTAAAGCAGCGTTTACCAGCCTTGGGCGCCAACTGTCAAACATTAGCTGTTTGGGAATGTTTCAGGCTGTCACTATGAGGCTTTTGAAGTGTGCAAACACCTATGCAGGCTTTGCAAAACTGTTTGTGAGTGGCACCAAATCAGGGCTTGGATATCCATCTTTAAAAGAAATGCTACAACTATGTTGCCTTCTACTGCCTGTTGGAAAAAAGATTACAACCCCATTTTGTCCAATGTTAACCATTTTTTGAGCAGTAATACGCTGCATATTGAGTTGTTGGGGTTTGCCCCATTGGGCCTGATTTTTTAAAGCTCCCCAAGACTGGAGAAGATACACTTTTATCGGTGAAGCTGGGTGATCCAGCATTCCTGAAATAAATCTGGTCCAGGATTGAAAATATTTGCTAACAAATATCAAATGAAAGCAATTCCAGGTTTTGCTGATAAAAGTGTGTCCTCTCCAGTCCTCGAGAGCTTTAATAAATAAGGCTTAATGTCTCATGGACCACAAAATTAGGAACCAAGGGCCACCTGTTCCCTTTATATATTAATAATAATCCCTTTTTACACAACAAAAGGGATTATTATTAATATACTATAAACATTATGTTTAATTTAATTGAAATATTATTAAAACAATAATTGAAATTCTGAAATTTGTTCCACTGCATTAGTGTAGTAATGAAATGTTCGTTGTGAGTTTAGAGTGGTTTACTTGATTTTAGTGAATTGCTGTATGCATATTTGCAAAAAAAACAAAACTCCACAAATCAATAAGGTTTTTATCTAAGCATCAGTAGAAATACTGCAGCCATCCACTGATTTTATAATGACAATCAAACAATCAATCCAAAAGGAATTAACTCTTATCAAATATGAAATAATAACGATAGAAGTGTGCAAAGCTGGACTTGGAAACCCTAAACGGGACCCTGATATCAAACTTTGAGGTATCCAGATAATACTCATCTAGATTGATTTTTAAACACTCCATGGGGAAAGATTTCATTTTGTTTGGAATGCCTGGATCAATGGAAAGATGAACCATTACTAAATGACCGAGCACCTTGATTTGCCAACATTGAGGATTTTAATTTCATAACTTTAAAGCTGTTTTTATAAATGTATAATAAAGTAATAAAAACAATATGCTCATGTAGGTGCTTCCTAAAACACAGCACTTGGGAGTAAATTTACCAGATATCATTTATTATGCCAACACTTTAAACAGTTTTTCTATTTCTACATTTTCACCACAGGAAAAAGATTAATTGTTAAAGAAAATAAACTTTAATATTCTAGTAACAGGCACATTAAATACACCGCATCCAGGATATGTCTGGAATGCTGTAACTTGGCTCAGATCGTATCCTGGAAAAGTTAAATCCTATATTCAGCCCGAGGCCAAACAAGCACAGTGTAAATAGAAGATAAAATCTTTTGACACCTATGTAACCCACACACCATGTTTCAAAAATGGTAAATAACCAATTGTACATTGTCTCCACAGGGCCTATTCATTAACGGCTTTCAGATCACAGTGTTTACCCCTATGTATTCAGACTCAGATTTTTTAAGTATGACACTATAACCTGTGCAACCTTCCCCTTTCACACGTACACATATATACCTTTCATTTCATACAGAAAAACAATGTCATTTTTAAATTTTAAAGTTACTCATCCTAAGTGGTTACCACTTTTTGATTTTCAAAAAATGTTTAAAATTCCACTTTTTTATTTGTTTTATGGTATTCACATTTTTATACTTGATAATTTACCAAGATGTAAAATGTACTCATGTGTGATATTTTATAAGTACTGGGATATTTTTAGGGAGCCTTATGAGAAATTCCACATCCATTGATTGCTTTCATGGTACATAAAACATAAGTAAATCCTTCTATCTTTTACAGCCAGAGATCACATCCTATGAGTCTGCCAGAGGTAAATCTGCAATGACTATGGTGCTGCATATCATAAGCTTTTACACCAACTATTTGAGACGTTGAAATTTGGGTTAAAACAGTTGACAAAAGCAACCCTGACATTTATCACTAAGGGCATGCTTTGAATGTGATATTTTGATAATGGTAATATTTTTGCATTTAGCTCTACTCTAACCAAAAAAACATGCATGTACCCTTCCCTTATAGAACACATAATGCCCCTGATTCATCAAGCAGAATCGGATTATCGCTCGCGCATTCGTATTTGCGATCCGAAATCGTACGCCATCGCGCTATTCAGCAACTGAAAAAGCTCGCGGCCGGAGCCGCGCATCTCCAGCAGCTTTACACTTAACAGATCCTCCTTAATCGCGCAGCTGAAATCTAATGAAGCATTAAAGATTCTAATTGACCTGTAAAGGACTGTAAATAAGCACAGAAAAGAGAGCAGGTGCGCGCTAATTAATTGCTATGATCTCACCATTGAGCTTAACAGATCCTTCTTAATCGCGCAGCTGAAATCTAATCGCCTTAATTGGCAGATTTGCGCCCCCTATTGCTTATTATTATGAAGGCAGGAATCCGGCTGGCAGTGAGGCGAGTGTACGCGCACACTCGAGTCCGGACCGCGGTAAACCGCGATCGATGGCCGCGCGTAATGCTCTCCCCCTTCCCTTGCATTAGGATCGTTTGTCATCCATCGTCTGTGGATACGCCAGGATGGTCGTTTGGACGGTGGGCGCTGTACACATGCCAGATTCTCGTCCGATATCAGACCTGAGCCAATTATAGGGTGAGAACCATTGGACGTGTGTGAAGGAACCCTGGTTCAGATACATTGATTTACAGAGTACACAAAGTAATCAAACAAGTTTGTAGACCTCCAAGAAGAAGGGAGGACTATTACATAGCAGTGAAAAGGGGGCTGTGCTTGGGAATTGACTTTCCTGAAACAGTCAAGTTTCTGAGAGAAAGAGCAGGAAAATGACAATTTGTTTATTGAATGGAAAATGTAAATATTTAAACGGAATAAACCCAAACTAAAAAATCCCACTTATCTTTAATCCCACAGATCAGTCTATCCATCGGGAGGTTTCTTCCACCGGGTCCCGCGTCGTCCAAGTATCCGTCTTCAGCCCAGGGCAGAAGAAGCACCGGGTGCCGACATCTTCTCTTCTCTTTTTCTGGGTTTTTCTTCCAGCGTCACCCGATCTCACACTGCACAGGCGCAAGATCAGTTGACGTAGATCGGGAAAAAAGATTGCCGATCTCACTGCGATGGCTCCCGAGATCAAGGCATGCGCAGAAGGTGCAGCCAAAAGCCTCCCAGGATGCGTGACGAAGGTATCCAGGAAGGCTTTGTGCTCCCATTCTGTCTTGATCTCCACAGTGATCAAGACTTAAAGAGGTGGTGCTGCACCCTTTTTTTTTTACTTTCATTTTTTCTTTAAATAAAAGGGTTGTCTACCCTTTAGGTTCACTTTAAAATACTAGATTTTTTGCACCCTCACCTGCAGTTGTTTAAGTTGTTGACAGGGTCTGTTTATGTTCTTTCTGATTTACTCATCCAGAGAAGTTTTGTAGCTGGTCGTCTTTCTCTATATTTTTGTTTAAAGTCAGTCACTGAGAAATAAAAAGACAGAGGATCAGCATGACAGGCAGTCATTTTCACAGTAAGGTTAGCAAAAGTAGCCTCGATATTACATTTATGACAGGCATGAACACATTTTTTTGGGCAGAGATATCATTACAAAGTATGTTAAAGCATTAACATCCACTGATTAGCCAATGTGATGTGATGTGCTGCAACTATTTTGCTAAGAATTAGATTCTTTTATTTCTCTTTTAGGATATTTTCATTTTCCCCTTTATAACCATTTCACTGGTATTTATGATCTTTGTGTAGTAACATGGGCAAATATCTCATTCAATCATCCCATCAGTAATAGTGTGGCCAGCAGGTTGCATGTAAACCTAAGGTTTTTTTTAGCCCTCATATACTGGAAGAAATCTAACTACACATTACACATACAGATAAATAAAGTAGCTGTTCCATTTTTCCTCTAGATATTAGGACTAGATAATATACCTGGACAGCAGATAAATTAT
Organism: Pyxicephalus adspersus; assembly: GCF_032062135.1. Classification (NCBI taxonomy): domain Eukaryota; kingdom Metazoa; phylum Chordata; class Amphibia; order Anura; family Pyxicephalidae; genus Pyxicephalus; species Pyxicephalus adspersus. The sequence goes on along the minus strand of NC_092862.1, from coordinate 48,796,618 downwards.
ATATTGTAATACAACAAAACAGAAACTCATTTACCCATCACGCCAGTCTACCCTTTTAAATGTGACAGTGCAGTAAAGTGACTAAATGCTATAATATCGGATTTTGTTTCAGACTTGCAGCACATGTAATCAGTTAAGCAAATCATGCTTTATGGAAATGTGCGGGAAAGCCTATGATGTTCATGAATCTGTATTATAAATAATGCATTTCAGTCACTTTGTAAGCAAAATGTATTTTTGAGTTGACCCAAAATGTACTTGGTAAAATAGCAATGCCACCCAGATTTGTTTGCTTATTGTTTGCTTAATTATACCCAGCAAGTTTCACTCTGGCTTTGAGTTTACACATAACAAAACCAACAGAAAGTCACATAATCTAGCATTACTTCAGCCCAAAACTAAATTTTAGCATAAGTACACAGAGTTCTTCAATGTGGTATTTGTGAAGTTCTCAGTTGCTGCTTGAAAATGTAAAATGCTTTTTCAAAGTTTATAATACCATACTGTTTGGTTATTTAAGCTTTTACTGTGCTGCTCTTCTGCACACTTCTAATGCTTCCTACCATAGATAAGTCAGAAGTCCTGCCAAAAACAACAAGATCGTTATCAGAAGTATAAAAAAAATTTTTTTTTTGCCATCCTAATTGGCCAGGCTGGAATGACATCATTTAATTTTATTACGTAGTTAACATTAATTCATTTCTGGCAGCCTGGGGTATGTTCATTTCAGAAAAGATTGCAAACTGGCAGGTAAGTATTTTATTTTAGGTACGTTTATTATTTATATATATATATATATATATATATATATATATATATACATATATATATGTAGTTTTTGTGTTCTCCCTTTGTTTGCATGGGTTTCCTCCCACATTCCAAAAACGTGCAGTTAGGTTAATTGACTTCCCAAAATTGACCTTAGACTGTGTTAATGACATATGACTATGGAAGGGAGATTGTGAGCCCTTTGAGGGACAGCTAATGTTATAACCATGGACTATGCAAAGCGCTGCGTAATATGTTGGCGCTATATAAATACTGTATAATAATAATATGTAAAGTTTTACTTAAGCATCTAACAGGCAAACTGTTTTATCGAAATACTTATGCTTATCCAATAGTGATATTCATGGCTGGTGGCCAATTAGTATCTTCATTCAAATAAGTAAAAAGCTTTGGATTACCAATTTTGGGTTAGTTATTATACAGGTATCTATCCACTATAAAAATGATTACCTTTTTCTAAATCTGTTGATGTAAATAGTGACAAACAAAAACAAACTTATTGCAAACAAATAGGTGGAGATCTGTTTTCTGATCACCACATTTTTGTTAAATAACACTGGTGATGTTTGACACACAGATTTAAAAAATGGTGTTGGTTTTGCTGGATTGGCTCTTGGCTTTTGAAATATTGATCTCAAGAATAACTTCATAGGAAACTAATGAAACATGAAAATTAAGCAAAATTAAACTAGATATGCCTACGTATACAAAATACATTTTTGAAAAACTTAATGTCAAAGTATTCTATATTCAGTATATTTACAGAACTAATCACAAAGAAGTCATTGAAAAACTCTGTATGATTTTCTTTTATGCTGATGATCAGGACAATCACATTGAAGGCTTCAGCAGTAGTCTGCCATCATGTGTCTATCCCATCTGCCCTGATAACTTTCTTCCATCACCTTTATATCTTGATGGAACCTCTCCTCTTGTTCCTCACTGAAACTGCCAAGGTTTTCTGGAAAGTTTTGCAAATGGCTATGGAGATAGTGTACCTTTATGCTCATGGTAGCACCCAAAATTTTAAAGTTTAAGAGCAAGTTTGATACTAGTTCCAGACAGACGCTTCATTATTACTCATGTAACTTGTAAAATTTGAATCATTTATCAGTTTCCAAATCTGGGGTCCATCAAAGATTCCTGCTTTTAATTTTTCAGTACTCAATCCAGGGAAGAATCTACAAATGTATTTAAAACAATCACCTTGTTCAGAGCTCTAACAAATTGCATTAATAATCCCAACTTTATGTGTAGTAGAGGGAGAATTATTTTTTCTTTGTCAAGCATTGTCTCATTAATGATGTTCACTGCAGCTTTTTTTATGTTTTCCCTCGGTGGCCATGTCACTTTTTTCCAGTGATCCTGCTTTGCTCTACTATCCCACAAGCAGATGAAACATGGGTACTTTGTGTATCCATATTGCTGTCCAAGTAGGACATATATGAACCATTGGTGTTCCTTTCTTTTAGCCTGGATGCTAAAAGTTCAGATGCTTGTTTTGACAGACTTAGGTCACGTATTAAATCATTGAGCTCTTCTTGGGAGAACTGCTGGTTTGATGAAACACTTCTTTCATATTCACTTCCACTGCTAACTCCTGGATTACACTCCAACCCTGTATATCCTCCATGTCGGATACAGGAATATCCGGGAGTGTACTGAACACTGGTATGGGAACATCCGCACCATGCGGCACAGGTTGTCTTGCTGATTTCAAATCAGGGTACTCCCACTTGTTTTTCTTGTAACGAACGAAACCTTTTACATTCACAGCACAAGAATAACAATCATTATGATGATTTTTGGGCTCTCGCCATACCATAGGTACACTAAATTTCAAACTTTTCAGTTTTCCATTTTTCCACTGATGTAGACACTCTACACAAGTTTTGCATACCACATGGGGAGCCAATACTTATCTTGGTCCCCCAGTTTAAAACCAAAATATGCAAGATATGCTTGTTTCACAAGTTCTGTAATGTTTCTTCCCTGTTTTTGCTGAGAATATATTCACCACAAAATATATTAGGATCATTGAAACAACTTCTTCTTAAAGAACTCAAATTTATGTAATTAAAAAAAAGAATAAATAAAAAGAAGGCAAATGAAAGTTTTATGAAAATAATGCTACATTTAATACATAAAATGCCAAATATCGGTGTAAATAAATATTGATAATAATATGCTGTGTTAACATTTGTTGTTAGTAAAACTGTCTATTCCGATTCCTGTATCACAAGAACTAGAGCCAGTTCTATGAAACTGATGTCATTTTTGGATTCAGCAGACCTGAAATACACTAAATATATTAAAAATCCTTGGCAAGTGGAAAAAAAATGTTTTTGTTGAGCTGTGTAATATATTGATGTTGTTTGAAATTGAACATAACATCGTTTCTTTGTTACTCTTAGCTAAATGTTATATCAGAAAAACATTTTTAATTCACATAGCATCTTATCATGACATATGTCCGTTCCTTTTGGAATAATTAGACATATTTTTTTCCAGGACATTGGAGCAGAGATAGATGGACTGCTTGTATCACAGTTTCCCAAAGAGCCCAAAACAAACACCCCAGTTGGTTTTGAACTCTGGTGTTGGGGAACTATGAACTGCTAATACTACAAAGACATGTTGGCCACTTTGTCCTGCAAGAACATTATGATATGATAGAGTTGGGCCTGAACTGATTAAATTGTTAAAATGGAAAAACATTATCTCCGCTCTTTTAGCCATCTATTTGAAAAAAAAAATGGTAGAATATTATTAAAATGTCTATTCTTCATACAACAGACACACACACACTTGGAAACATTGATACTACTTTTGCACACATGAACTGTATGTAAGCTGCAGAACCTGCAGTACATTTTCAAACTTATGAAAACATCTACCAACCAAAGCAATATGAACCAAAAAGCATCCCTTTCCACCAACTAATGCTCTTAGAAGTCATTTGTTGACCCCTTGGATATTTTACAGGCACCTTGGCTTTTGACCAATTCATTTAATCACTATGCCTAGTTTTGTTTATGCAGCCTGAAGTAAACTTCGTGGAAGATTACTCTAATGAAACACCATGGATATTTTATGTTATTTTACGGTAAAGGAACAACCTATTATATTATCAAGCTTTTCACTTTTTGTGGCAATAACCATTTTTCCTTAAAAATTTAGGGAAATAAAAGTATTAGGAAATTTTAGGGAATACAAGTATTGCAAGAACATGTACAGTACAGTTGAATAAGAGAAAAGGTACAGTACACAATGATATTGAATGGGGTGAATATTTCTACAACCAATATTGTAAATTTGGAGTGTGATATATCAGCTAGCAACAAAAAAAAGTTGTGAAGGTTTTAAAGACTACACTTTTTGACTATGGTGGATGTGGTGGTAGGAGCAATAACCAATTTGTTAACAGTTGCTATATCCACCCTTCTGTCTTTTCAGCGCTTCAACCTTTTTTATCCTTCTTTTAGAAGACACGGAAGAATAAAAAGAATGAAAGGGAACACAATGAGAGTTACAGAGATCCGTATAAATGGAGCTGCCCAGCTGGAAACCAGCTGAAATCACCTCCACGGGACAATGTTAGTCAGTGACTGCCACAGTGGCTGCTCTGTGAATCCTAGTGAAGTATCATAGGCTTAGCTGTATGCGGACATTCTTGTGCAGGATGCGTTATCAATGTAAGCCTGTGTTTTTCACTGAATATACCCAATATTACCATTGTGCACATGTCAATACATTTTGCACCAGCACTGATAGTAGAACATGAAAAGTAGTTTCTAATCTAATATTTAATATTCCTTTATAACACTTGCACAGATTTGGCAATGAATAGCCAACTGCAGATTTATGTTGTTATGGTGCTATGTAACACAAGGATCAGTAGCTATTCAGTTCTTACTCCAAGATTAGAGGAGCACGATGCTGGCATGAATAGGTCACCCCTTGCTTACTAATCCATTGCCACACAGGCTCATTGTCAGATTTATACTCACTTCAAATAAAGAATAATCTTCTCTCAGGAACAACTAAGATTGCCGAAAGTCTAAAGGAGACTCCATGGCAACTCCAGTATGGCTTTTCATCTATTTGGAAGGATTTGCGATGTGCAGGAACCGCACAGGACCTTCTTTCTTTTCAAGGGGATTACTTCCACAGCAAAGAAAAGAGCAGCTGAAATATGCAATGGAGATTTGTTGTTGGTTGTATTAGAGAATTCTCAGATGGTTCAGGGGATCATGCTGTATGGTGATGTCTATTCCAGATTTGAATGAGTTTCGGATTATATCCATGGCCTATGTACAAAACAGTGACTTTGCCTGTTTACATGGGCATTAGCCATTAGGGGCTGATTAGAAATAAAATTCAATTTGAGATTAAAGTGTCCATCAAAGGGGAAAAACTAATTAAAAATGTTCTGGCTTTTTGTAAATTGTGTTGACAATTTTTTAGGGCACATACCAAACAACAGATATTCATTGCCCTTTGACAACTTGTTATAAAATACGTAAGCCTTTTATTTGGTGTAAAATTGATTTGCAAAGAAATTTAACGACTTGTGCTTTAGCAATGAATTTTTTAATGCTGCCATTGTGGCCACAGGAAGGCAACCACTGAAATGCTATAATCATAATTCAGGTTTGTATTTAACTAATATGGAAAGATGATATATAATTAAATTTAGTATAAAATATTTCCCTATGAATGTGTCTTATTTGATACTACATATACCATCATAGACACCATAATTAGGACCCTCAGTGAACTCAGGGAAATTACCCCATCAGTACCTTTCTACTTTTAAGAATGACATACAAATTGTTGCCTGATGTTTAAAATTTGAAATGCAGACAATAGAAAGTTTATCCTCTTGGCTATGACAATAAGCATTTATAACAAAATACATTTCTGTGTTTGCCGATCTGCTCTTTGCCAGCAACATTGTTTTTTAATAACTACAAGATAGATGTTTTACTTTTCCTTGGCTCTTGATGTCATATTGGCTGATTGGCCAGCTGCTATTCTTTATTATTTACCATTTACTAAATTGTAAAGCCTGGATCAATGATTTAGGGAGAAAAGAGTAGGTATTCCACATTTTTCATTAACATTTGCTGATTGGAGGCAAGTGACAGAGACAAGAGATCCCCACCGTGTTGCTTTTCCGTTTACTGTCACAACGTGAGGCAAGTCCAGGACAGTCTGGGCTCAGAGGATTCGGTGATGTTGGCCATTAGATTGGGGACATATAGCTGCAGAAAAAAAGTTGTTTTAATTTTATTTTGTAATAAGTTGTATATTTTATTATTTTTATTATTGCCTTAAATTCAGCTCTAGGGGTTATGTTAAGTGTTAGGTCTTGGACAACAGCTAGAGGGTATTAGGGCGATGTACTGACAATGAATTTGTCAGGTCAGAGACATACTGGGGCAAACTTTATTTTTCAGTTGCCTTTTGCATTTAAAGTGGAACTAAAAATCCACAATCGGTCAAGTCAATATTGCAGAAAAGACCATGTCCCTTCTGCAATAATTTTCCCTACCTGCCAAATTGTTCCGGGTATCTGTCAAAAAATATGAGCTGCGCATGTGCAGTTCCAGCTTTGGTTGCCAGAATACCTGGCAATTCTGGATCCTCCTGCGCATGCTGGGAATGAATGAACTCTCACATGCACGAGTGGGAGTAAAGTCATCCCAGCCCAGCCAAGATGGCTGAAGATTATCCCGTAGAGGAGCAAAAAGTAAATGGCAGCTCCCTGCCAGGGAACAGGGATTAGGGTTAAGTTCTGCTTTAAAGCTTTGGGCCAAAAATAAAACTCTGGTATCAAAAAGCTAACATACCAACATGCAATCATATATAATAAAAAACTACAATGAGCAGTGTATGAAAACTAACTCTGGCTATGTTAAAATCAACAATGCAGCATTATTCTAAGAACATATTAAACCTCTCTTCAAATGACACCAAAACACACAAAGTCTACAGATATGTTGTATCATATATCCTGTGTTGTCATATGAAAAAAATTCTATATATCTGAAATTCTAATCAAGAAGAACAATTGAGGAACCACTTCATTTCAGCACTTCTCATTCAGATAACAGGACTTGGAATAGTTTGATAAAACCTCTTTAACCAGTTGTCTCCTAGCAGGAAGTAATATTCTTTTTCCTAGATAAAAGTTGTGATAAAAAGTCTCTCTGTGATGAAGGGATGATGGGATACATCAGATCTGGTAATAGGACATTCTTGTGCACCTGATATCTCCTGGAGCATGCTGGTGCCCTGTACCCCTTGATGATATATATTTCTCCCAGCTCATGATGGGAGAGGGACAGATAACTCTTTGTTTGAGCAAAGTTTTCTCATTAAACTCACATTTTCACGGTTCACCAGGATAACCAAGGTCTGTCTACTGCCTCTTCTGCTGAGCATTTTTATTCCATTAAAGATAACATAAACTGCTAGAACAATTGCAGCATTGTGGCAAGTGAAGTTCAAAGGGTGACTGAACATCACTGAGGGAAAAATGTCTGCATTGAAGAAGAAAATATTAGGTTAAGAAACTGAGATTTTGTGTCTTTGTTCTATATTATCAAACAAAAAATAATGAATCCAGTTACTAGTTCTTTTATCAGGCTTCTGTATGTGTTATGTATGTTGTACTATATTACTAGGCTATGGAAAAGATCCCTTTATGCAACTACTCTTACACAAAAACGTAATTATGATATTGAAAGAAAAACATTCTGTCTTAATGAAAGACTATGACTTTTTAAGTCAAAATGAAATTGTCCCTTGCTGTGGGAATGTTAATTAGCTTGAAGCAGAGAAGAGAAATGTGCAACTGTGTGTGTTCCTAGCTTTTAGACCTGTTGTCAAGCAGATAATATAGTCATAGTGTTAACCTTTACTATTTATTCTCATGTTTACAGAGAACTCCATCTAAAAAACAGTACTGTTTTAACAATGGGCACTGCTAAAACTTTTCACTGTAATGAGTTTTTAAATTTTACTAACCATGGTTTATTAATAAATAATTCAGCAAGAATCCCAATCCCAAACACAAATTACCGTATATCCTTCTGTAATTCTACCAACTTGACACCAACCACCATATGAGCACCATACAGAAGGGCATCAACCACTAATGCCCACAGTGTGTAATACAAGTGCCAGGAAGCAGCAGGAAAAGGGAAGTAGAAACCATGGTGACTAACATGACAATGATCCAAGGTGGTGGAGTTTAGCAAAAAAGATAAAAGGAGAAGAGAGCCAAAAGAAAAACAAAAACCTAGACAATGGCAGGAAAAGAGCTGAAAAGGTCCCAAAAGGACAGAACTCTCACTCCTATTAACTATTACTAGAATTCAGAACTATGACACTACAAAGTATTCACATTTAGTAATATATATTTATATATACATATATATATATATATATATATATATATATATATATA
>NC_092862.1:48780364-48788347 GCF_032062135.1 Pyxicephalus adspersus | reverse complement strand
ATATATATATATATATATATATATATATATATACATATATACACGTATGTCAATTCTTTCTCTTCTACTTGCACTAACACCAGCATTGCACTAAACTGGACCCCTGTCTGTTTGTGGCATTTTCAATTTGTTGGCCAAACACACATGATTTTATTTGGGCTACTTATTAGTGCTATCAGTTTCAGAGTGTTGGCTAGGTACAAGGTATTTCTAGCCCAACTGGCTTTCCCAATACCAATCATGTGAACACTGGCTTTCCCAGTACTTCTTTTACTATATTTTATTCCTTCATTGCACAAAAGGTTGCTGTTTTTCCAGAGTTATAATGGAATTGTTATATGGCATTTAGTTAAAACATTGCTTACTTCCTTACCAGTCTGTGTTGTTAAGAGATGGTAGAATCTGGTAAATGTAATACAATCATAATACCTTTGTGCCTTGGGTTTCTTCCTTTTTTTAGTGTTGTATTTTTTTATTATTTTTCCTTTATGTTTAACCTCATGCTCTAAATTCTATTCCATTTTTAAATTTTGTCTGTAAATCCGGAAAATGCGCGTATTCTCACCAGCCTTAGACTCCAAAGGACAAAGATCAAACAACACATTATGGCTTCCTTTGCTAGAAAGAAACAGGAAAAAAGACTCAGTTCCACTGGGAGTTAGGTTTATTCAAACAGACTGGAAAGAATTGTTCCTCAGTAATCAGCTAATCTATGTCCATCTGTAACTCACCAGATTTTTTAAAATGACTTGCAACAAATAGACAGGATTTGATATATGTTTTTGCACATAATGATAATTATAATTTTGAACTTTTTCATTTTGGATTTAACAAATTACTAGATTAATTAGAATTGTTGTATTTGGTGCACACATTTTGGCCTGTTTTTGGTAATAATTTCTTAACATTTTGTCTGTTGACATCTATATTTTTAAAATTAATATATTACAGCATACATTTTTGCCAAAATTGCAAATGGCTTCTCAGTTAAAACCAGCTAACAGCTATAGTAGAGCTTCGCATACTGACATTCCTTTAACGTGGTGCTGCTGCTATTCTTTTTACTGCAACAATGTTCAAGGCATCAGGTCTGGTTTATTAACCTCCCTGGCTGTAATCCTGAGTGTGGCTCGGGGTGAATTTTCCATACCAAAAGCGGTAACCCGGAGCCCCCACTCGGGGTGGAATTGCCAGCAAACCTGGAATGGATTTTTTAAAATCTTTTTCTATTTGTTAGTAAATGATTTTAATCCTGGACCAGATCCATTCCAGGTTTTATGGATCACCCAGGTTCACTGATGAAAATGTATCCTCTCAAGCCTTGGGGAGCTTTAACAAATCAGACCCATCATATAGTGAATGACTCAGCCCATGGCAAATCAAATCCCAACTTCCTCTATTACCCCCTGAGTTCTCATTTTTTAAACACTCAAGTCTTCTGCCTCTGATATGAAACCGATGCAATGTTTTAGAAGACCTATCTAAAGCATTCTGCTGCTGTTGAGGCTTGATTAGTTTTTATATATATATTATTACTGGTTCTTTCCAATTCCTGATGCTGATGATTCCTGAAGCTTATCAGTGCTGTTTTCCAAATGTGCTACCATGGGCTTATTGTACTGTATACATTAGGATTTGGTCACCAAGAAAGCAATTAGTGCTTTGCAATACCATCCCATGTTAGGCAAATGAGGTGCCACAAGTTATGTTTTAACTACCAAACCCAGAGAGCGAAAGCTTTAAAATTTGGTTACTGTGACACATGTAAAGTCAGTTTATCCTTCTAGCTAGATATCTTTCTTACAATTTCTAACTCATAAATGACCCTCGGGGATGGGTAACCAAGATGAAGGGACTCAAGAGAGCTGTAGACTGAAGAATTTGGATCTTTTTCATGTTGCCTTTTGAGCCCCCATAAAATACAAAACTTCTAGCTTGTAGTTTCTAACTTTCAAGATTTGGAGAAATAGAAAGGTTAACTTTTATTTCCCACCTGATGGTTCCTGCAACTTTATTCTTTCTGGGTGATAAATTAAATAGGTGCATTAAATCCATTTTTTTAATTGTTGTTATGTTTACAATTTACTAATCATGCTAATGTACCATGAGAAACAAAGGTAATAATTTTTGTGTGTGTGGGGGTACTGAATTTTTTTTCAAGGGTACCTCTGTTCCAAAAAGTGGGAAAGACTAGATAAACTAGTCAAAATAAACTGGTTATTTATCCATACCAAGCTTAATGTTTTTAACTCCTATATCGGGGGAACATCTACTCATAATAACAATGTAAAGATAGTGGAAAAAGGTAAATGTTAAAATTGAAAATGTTATTTTTACATTTTGTGGCTGTTTCGTGGCATACATTTTATTAGAACACAGGACAATGTAAAAATGAGGAGATTTTCCTAAATAAGATCAGTAGCCTAGAGTGCATATGAGTTTTGGTAAAACCACAGAAGTGAAGATTTAAGGTTAGATGAGTAGAACAAGGTCTTAGGGATTTGTCTTTGTTTACGGTAAGATCTACACAATGCTTCCAACACTCTGAGACAGACTCAGCAAAAAACGATTGTCCAAGCTGAGCTGTCAAGGTACTTTAAACAACTGTATGACAGCTTGTTATAAATCATGACATTGAGCAGAACAGCTTGGCAATTTGATCTTGATCTCATTACATAACACTTTAACATATCAACACTTCAGGTTTTACTTAGAACAAAGTAAAATGGTTACACTGCATAACTCCATAACTGCATAATAGCCATACATACATTTATATAAAGATGGTACAATGCTTTTTTACTGGCATGCAAAGGATGGGTATAATTTTTCATCTAATATGACCGGGATTCAAACATCATACATTAGACTGTGAGCCCCCTTGAGGGAAAGTTATTGATATAACTGTGGACCTAGTCAAGTACTGCATAAACTGATGGTAATATATAAATATAAGTTATTACTATAATATTTTTTATTCTTTATTTCATAGGAAAACAGGGATGTTACATTTGTGAAACAAAACAAGGAATAAAACACGTAATGAAATTGCAGTCCTGTACGTTGTAGGTTCATTTGATAAAACATACATCAATGTTGTTGAATTTTTTGCCATAAAGCACTAAAACATAATATTATCTTAGAAAATGAAGTAAATATTTTATCACTTATATGGATGAATCTTTGTTTTGAATAAGTAAATATGAGAAAACAGGGCAATCACCAGAGGTGGATATATGGAAACTAAATTCTCAGACAACAAACTAATGCGTTCCCAACTTCCCAGTAGCAAACCAAAATGTAGAACAGTATAAGAGAACAAACAAACAAAAAAGGAGAGAGAAAAGTAGGGAAAGAGTAAAACATCAAAATTAAAGAGAGAGGTTACCCTTGCCGCGGAGGAGTGTTCCACGCCCTACATTTTCTTTCACATATATCGCGGGCCCTGATCAATCAACTCCAAAGGGAGAAAGAACTGCCTGTGTTGAGTAATTAGCACATGATCCAGGTGTCATATCTACTTAGATCTTTACCTCCTAAGCAACTTATGTGCCCCATGCTCCCATTAGAGTCAATATGTTATGGTTCGGAACAGTACAGGGGCACTCTATGTTATGCTTACAGAACTCTATTAACACCTCAAACTCTGACCACACCTCAATTTATTGCTAGGTGGGAGGCAGGTCTAGGAATGTCCTTTACGGAAGAGCAAAAAAGATATGATACTGTATTTTGGGCATAAGGCAGCGATTAGTAATAGGTATTAGGAAATAGACCACAAGCTCATGACCCGTTGGTATGGAACTCCCATTAAACTTGCAAAGATTTATTCCCATGCTGATGATAAGTGCTGGAGATGTAAAACAGCACCCGGTACACTATTACATATTTTATGGGAGTGTCCATTGTTAGCAAACCTCTGAGCAGGAGTGGCTGATATATTATACAAACTCAAGGTCACGGACAAAAAAGGAAGGGCCCATTTGGGACTACTCCATGTTTCCAACATTTCCAGGAAACTTTTTAAATATTCTCTTCTGCACCATCTGCTTAACGCAGCAAAGGCACGTGTCCCGACATGTTTGAAACGGGAGGATCCCCCGACGATTGGTCAATGACCTTGATTTTATGTCAAATTAAACAACCTGTACCTGTATTTGTTTTTTTTGTTAGCGACTGTACGTGTATTTTTCATTTTATTATTCTTGTTGATGAGGATTTCAGCTGTAAAAACCTTGTTGTGTCTCAATAAAAATATATTTACTCTCTACTAAAGCTGATAGAGTAGCCCTTAGCAGTTCTCAAAAGTGCCCAGCGGGCCACAATACTCTGTGGTAAGGTGAAACTCCTGCCAGTATAAACACGTATGTTAGAAGACGGTCTCCATACTATGGAGTGAGATCTATCAGCATTATTCCATTGACATTCCAAATCCATTGGCCAATTGGAGAAGTACCTATCTCTACTATCTGGTACTGTTCATGTATTGGAATACATGATTTGTGAGATTAATTCTGGGGCGCTGGCAGAAGATGTATAATAAGGAACCATGAGCTTCTGCACATTGCCGGCATACTTCAGAAGAATGATTAAACAACTTCTGAAGGACTTATAAATATAATAAACCAAATTATTTGTTTACCATGCAGTAGTTCAAAACAAAAATAAAACATAGGAACAGCTTTACTAAAGTTCTCCAAGACTAGAGTTCATCTATAGACCATCATAAGAGATGATCTAGCAAATCTGGAATGAATTACCTAATAGTTTGCTATTAGGTGGTCATTGCTTAGGTCTCGGACTAAGTCAAAGCAGGTAATAATGACAATTACTGAAAGTTCAGTGAAACTGCAAGAAAATAATAATAATAAAAAAATATTTATTACTAGTTGGTCTGCCTACAATACAATAATTATTAGGAGGGTTCAAATGAGTTTTAAAAAACATTTGCATCAAATGCATGTTGATTAAGTTAATTTTTTTGTAATATAATTAGGGTGCTTAGCTTCTGTAGCTGTTAGAACTGACTCCCAAAAATTCCAGAAGCCAACAGCACCTTCACTGTGTAATATATTGTTTAATAAAGAGATAAAAAAACTATACATTTAACCACATGAAAAGAACACCATTTTTGAAATATTAACAAAATGTGTAAACTTCTGCCACAGATGATCCCTTCTGGTGTTATATTTTAAACCCCAAAGGTGTTTAAAGGAGATACATATGTTAATATCAAAGTACACAGTCAGGTTGTTTTAACAAAGCTGTAATAAATGCAATTACAAGAAACAACATACAATAACACATTTTGATTCACATTTCCCTATACTATAGTTATATCAGCAAATTTCTTTTTTTTTTGCTTCATTTATTGATTTCTATTTTAGTCACATTTATTTGGTTATTACATCCTGAATTACCCTAATAAAATAACTAATTTGTTTTTTTCCAATAGATGTGTTTTTTAATCCTGTGTTTGTGGCCTTTTCTGGTGCCCTGGTAGTCAAAATTATGTGCTGCTTTATCTATCAGATAATACACGCTAATGTTTATTGCAGAGAAAATCCTGCCTCATATTCCCCTCTTTAAAGCCCTGTACACACGTCAGATTTTTATCGCCCGATAATCGGCAACGGCCAGATATCGGGCGAAAATCTACCGTGTGTACAGTCGGTGTCGTCCATCGTCCGAACGACCGTCCTGGCGGATCCACGGACGATGGACGACGACCGATTCTAATGCAAGATAAGGGGGAGAGCGCGCAGCAGGGTGCCGCTCCCTCGTTCTCCCCCTCCCCTCTCCATAGAGCAAGAACGATGCTGTATGTACAGCACCGTTCATGCATCGTGCAGTCCCTTGTCGTTGGAAAGGATCATGAAAGATCCTTTTCCAACATCAAAAATTGCAAGTGTGTACGCAGCCTAATTTGAGCCTAAGCAAGTTGCTTACAGACAGTCCAGCCACTGAACAATATTTGTGGCTATTGTCTCTCTGTAATTGTATTGCAAGCTTTTGAGTTTTGTGCACTCAAGTGTTTTGTGCTTTGTGGTTTTAATAAACTTTTAAAGTAATGTAGTCTGATATGGCAAGAAATATTTTCTTTTACTAGTAATTAGACCTTTAGTAGTTGCTACTTCTACCAGTTAATTCAGGCCCATTACTACTAGATAAATAAAAAAAATCTAGCTTTGTAGTAGTCAAAATTACCTTTAAATGTCTTTTGTTTAAGTGAAAAAATCAGATTAGGGTGCCACTGCAGCTTTATTTTACCAAGGTTAAATGTAAAAGTTTAAAAAAACTATTGCACATCCCAGAAATGTGACATAAAGCGGAGTCATTGTTTCTTACTTAAGCTATATGTAGTTAATTTTAAAAAAAGTAAAAAGTGAAATTAGAAAGTAATATTTAGTATAGAAGTTTTAGAATTGTTTCAAAGAGGTTCTAGCTATTAGAAACAGACAGAAAACACCAAAAATGCACAAAAAAGAGTATAATATAATTTCTGCTACAGCTCCAGGAAGGCCCCCTTCCATAGCTAAGAATTTGTTCAGCAGGATGCATCCTCATTTCAACTGTGTCCAGGAAATCTGTTAAAAATTACACTGCCAAATACTTTGCATGTATACTTAGCTTGTTTAAGAAACTTAAGAAAAAGAGCAAGCCTAAGGTTTAGATAATTGAAATGTATGAAAAATAAATCTTGCCCAATATTTGTTTTATCAACGTCAACCATGGAAGTAAACAGATGAATGTATTTCGGACATTTTTCCATGCAGTAAGTGAGCTTTATATTCGAAAGTCTACCTTAATGATATAGGGAATCGTCAATAATCATATATGCTATTGTATCTCTGTAAGAAAAACAATGGTGCTACTGTACTCAGCCTGAAAATGTGTGAACCTTTAGGAGTTTTCTTTTTATGAATGAATGGCTCCCAAAATTTAATCTGACCTTTATCAAAGTTATAATAACATATGAAGGCAGTTTTATTTCACAAAGGACAGGAACATTATTGACACATATTTACTAAAAGAAATAACAGTTTTTCCTATTTTCCTTTTAATTTCAAAACACCTTTATATCGTGTTATTGATGTTCATAAAACTGCAAAATGTTACAAGGTAATATTTCCCAAAGACTTAAACCTTCAATGGTCCACAGGTTTGAAGTTTCTCCAAATTGTCTTAAGAACACCCTATAGCATCTGAAAAGAGTACACTAGCAGGTACTCAGTTATACTTGAGCTGTTAGGGAAGGACTAACTATAAACATGTCATAGATGTAAACTAAGTACCTGTCTAAGTGATTGCTAGAACTGGAAGAATATTCATCCAGAAGCTACAGGACATGGAGGAAATTAAAATAAATAGTCTTTGTGTGTAGGGGCCAAAAAAAACAATTACACTAGGACACTCCTATTGTTAATGCTGTGAAAACCCTTGTGTATATATTGTATGTATTACCAAAATAAGTAAATCAAAAGAAATCTTCTGTTTTGGATTGCTGCATTCAGCAAAAAATCATCCAATTAAGATGTAGGTGTTCCCAGAACAAAAGATAAGAGGAAATCTACAAGGCGATACTTGTTATCGGGAAATTTATCCAAGAGGGAAATTTTCCTAATTTAACTTCATGTTTTGTCTCTGGGATAGGAATTAAAAGCAAATCTCCCCAGTGGAATGCATTAAAAAAATAAACTGGTGATGTTTTTTTAAGTCTCTGTCCTATTTTGGTGATACATACATTTCAAATTTTTATTAAGGTTTTCTACATTAGTTCTTTAGTGGGATCATACCAGATGGGCTAGCTTCATCTGCACAGTCAGTGGGCCTGATTTATTAAAGCTCTTCAAGGCTGGAGAGGATACACTTTTATCAGTGAACCTGGGTGATCCAGAAAACCTGTAACAGATCTGGTCCACGATTGAAAACATTTTATTAATATTATTATTATTATTATTATTATTAATAAACAGGATTTAT
>NC_092862.1:48760560-48778719 GCF_032062135.1 Pyxicephalus adspersus | reverse complement strand
GGATAGGGAGAATTATGGCATGTTTAAAAGCTGAGGGGTATTTACCAGTAGAAAGGGAGAGGTTGAATAGTTCGGTTAGAGCAGGGGCCAGGGTGCTAACAAATAGCAAATGACTTTTAAGAAACCCATTCCAGGTCTGCTGGATTGCCCAGTTGGAAGTGTATCCTTTCCAGCCTTCAAGAGCTTTAACAAATCAGGCCCAGTGAATCTTGCAGCCTGTTGACCTTGTTGCCAGTTGTCTTTTCTTGGATAAATTTTGGTTGTACCAATCACCTGCCATTTTAAAAAATGCCCCTTACCCAGTGTAACCATCACAATTTTAGCTTGTCAAAGTAGCTCAGATTGTTACACTTACAATTTTTTATTATTCTCCTTGCTCCATCGTGGCTGCTGCAATCACTTCTCTACTGGGTTCCGGTTATTCCGGCCTGTTGAGTGACCAGGCTGGAGTGATGTTTATTATGGTGTGCATTATAGAGAAATTGCAAACAGGTAGGTAAGTTTATTTATTACAGAAGAGACGTGGCCTGTTCTTTCTGGACTAAACAATCTTGCTGCTCACGTTTTATTTTCCAGCAAGGATTTCATAATTTGGCAGCATGCAAATTTTGCACCATTATTATTACACAGTATTTATATAACACCATCATATTATGCAGCGCTGTACAAAGTCCATAGTCATGTCACTAACTGTCCCTCAAAGGAGCTCACAATCTAATGTTCCTATCATAGCCATATGTCTTTAAAACAGTCTAAGATCAATTTTGGGGTGAAGCCAATTAACCTCACTGCATGTTTTTGAGATAAGGGAGGAAACTGACGCAAACACACGGAGAACCTGCAAACTCCATGCAGATAGTGTCCTGGCCGAGATTTGAACCTGGAACCTAGCGCTGCAAAGGCCAGAGTGCTAACCACTGAGCCACCGTGCTACCCAACATCTAAGTTATTGGTTATTAATATTGTGATTAATCAATATTGCATAACTTTGTTTTAAGTCTGTAAAATAAAAAACAGATAAAAAAAAAATCAAATAAATCTAAAATAGTTTATATATTGTTTTGTTATGAAAATGGAGTTCAATCTGTCTATAAAATATAGAAAATGATCCTGGTAAATGTTAGAGAATATATGAGATTAAAGCAGTAAAAAAACCCATGCACCAAAAGAGATTTTAAACCCTGTTTTATTTTATAAAAAAGATTTCAATGTACTCATTGGTAGAACCTATATGTGTAGCACAGCATCTCCAATCCATTAAATATTAGTCAAAATCTAACATAAAACAAAATGAAATATACAATTCCTCTGTGAATCCCATTGTTTTTACTTGGGCCGTATATTATGGTTTCTCTTTTACTTTAAGGATGATTAATTGTCCATGGTATGCAATGTTTGCATTTGGGTTACTAATAATGTGAAAAGGAGTTCTTGCTACTTAAACTGCTAATCAGTTTTGACAAAAGCACTTGTACAGTATAAACAGTCATAAAGGGCTCATTATATAAAAAGACAAAGACTGATTTTAAAACTTGGAGTCAAGCAACACACCAGCCTGTTATAAGAAGAATGTGGATTTCCTAAATAGTGAATGACTTTGTTAGAGAACACAAACCCATATGTCAGCACAGGATAACAGATAGGATGAACTTGGCTAATGTGTCCAGCATTTGTAGTGACATGATGCTTCTGAATGGAATATGCTGTGTAAAGTAAAAAATATGAACACCATTTTAATAAATGGATATTTTATGATACTTTCACATTCAAAAATCAGCAAAAAAAATTATATTTATAAAGAAAGAAAGAAAAATCAGTTTAGATTTTTTTTAATTCTCATAATTATTACTTCCAGGTACACTTCCAGGTAGCAATTTACTGGCTATATAAACATAGGGCCAAAGTGGTAGGATTATTCATTTAAGCTTGGGCCCATCCAGTCAATAGAAATGACTTGAATATTGGCCAATTAAACTCTGCAGCTACAGAATTTGACTGGCGCCAACTGAAGTCAGTGCTATTTGCACGCACAAGTCACATCTTTTGCATTTCAATAAACTAGTTACCTATTTAGTAGTTGATAATACCGGTAGAGATGGCCAATTAGATGCATAAAATTTTTATGCAAATCACTCAAAAATAATTTGAAACTGAGCTAGTAAATCTCTATTCTTGCAGAGTTTATCTGTTTGTTTGTTTTTTTAAGTAAATGCGATTTGCATAAAATGTGCATGTCATTTGCATCACAATGGCCATGTTTTAATTGTCAATGTCTGATTGCAGTCAAGTGGGTAAGATGAAGCTTCATCGTTTTTTTTATGTCCAGTCTGTGTTGGGAAGACGGGGGCTGCATGGGACTGATCGAAGAGGAATCAATGACTTTCCACCCATATAGGTAGGTGTCATTTTTTTAATGACAGTAATTCTAGGCTTACTTTTGCATACTTGTTTTTAAAGTGTGTAGCCATTTGTTTCTTTTTTTAGTTTATGTATGGAAGGGCTAAAACCCCTATCATTTTTTTTTTGTTATTTCTGTTATCTCTTCTTCTGTTGTTGGAAATCTCCCAAAGTGAGGAGAATTTCCCTCTTACGCAATTGCCTTGGAAAAAGTGTCCCTATTAGAAGATTACTTCTTATGAGGTTAACAAACCTACAAACAGTAACAAGCATAGTAGAAATGCCTAAATGCTCAAAGAGATAAAGGGTCTGATGAAATATCAGGTATTATAGTTTGCAAGGCTCGGAGCTATAAGTTACTTAGCCCGGATTTAATGATATGCCACTGTCAGGAAAATAATTCATCTGGAAACTGCTGTGATCACAACAGACATACTAAACTCAGTGTTACAAGAAAAGAGAAAAATCTCCTGGAGGGCTGTGTAGTGAAAAATATGTTCAAGATGCCAAGCTGAAAAAAAGGCATTTGTGTGTTTAGATTACGTAAAGAACTCTTGCATTTTAAAAGGTTTGGCTAAAACATTACAGAAAGATGTCTGGCCTGTTGAATATACGATCAGGATTGATGATTTGCACATTATATGCTGCAGATGTTGTCTAAGCTCCAACCTAAAACAATGAAAGTAAAGACAAAATGTACTGAAATGCATTTGATATGTTTTTTTAACATCCAACGGTTTATATGTTGGAAATTACTTAATTAAGGAGATATAGGAGAAATGACCCAACATATCCCTTTTAAAAATAGCAAGTTTACAGGTTATGTTGTGTATTCAGGTGTAACATTTACACTGTGGAGGGAGACAGTATGGGTAGTGATGGAGCGGCCGGGTAGTTGTGGTGATGGTGGTGGGAGCAGCTAAAACAATCATTACTACTGCAGATCGCTAAAAGAGGCGCACTCTTGGCTCTGGTATAAATGAAAACTGAATATTAAAGTTTTTTTAAATCTGTAAGTACGTGTATTGTTCTTTGATCTGTATTGTTCTTTGAAGTAAATTTCAACAAACATACCAGTTTAAAAAAAAATGTGATGGTCTCCTTTGGCATTTATTTGACAATGATGGCGTTTCATTGGCTTTTATCCCAGCAAGTATGTCTAATATGTTTAGTTTCCTAACCCTAACCCTAGTTTTCCTAATCCCTAACCCATAGCAATGCATACTTATAGCTCTTGATGGTGGTGGCAGTGTGCATACACTATTGCAGCCACTGACGTTAATAATGGTAAGGTACTTTTCAGGCAAAGCATTCCACTAAACAAAAGCACTCATAATCCTGCCTAAATCCCTATTTCCACCAAAATACTCTTTAAGGATTAACTATTTCTTAAGGAATGCAGACACTGAACTTACACTGACCAGATAACTACTACCGGTAGTTATATTAAACCAGATTCTCTCATTTGGAGCAGTAAAGGTGGGAATTAGCAATAAAGTTTGTTAAAATCCTTCCAATGTACTTTGAACAAATATTAGGGATTGTTTATTTCTTAACAAAAGTTTGGAGTTACACTTTAGGTAATTACACAAACAGCTGAAATGTACATTTTGATTACTTAAGATTTACAAGATGAAGTTTACAAAATTACTTTTATTTTTTTACTGGCACTTACATTGTTTAACTGGCTGACCTGCTCCCAAAAGCAAAAAAGCATCCTTTCATCTACCATGTGACAGTCCCACCCAATAACAGGGTGAAACACTTGTCAAATTAGTGACACTAGATTATATAAAACTACAATTATTAGGCCACCGAGTGGATTTTCTGGTTTTAGCGTTCTTGAAATATTGAAAATTCCTGCATAGCATTTGAAGTTCACTGACTGATTTAACTCGTTGCCTGGAATTACTTTTTGTATTAAATCCTGTATCCAACATACCTATCCAAAATAAAGACACACCAAATAAATAGATTTTTGGATAAAGAACACAGACTTCAGCATTAAAGTGACACACAGTACGTCTGGCAGAAACACCACGGGGATCAGCTTGCATTTTTTTATTGCTGTCACGTTCCTCGCTCTGTAAAAGGAGGTAAGTGCTGGAGTTTAGGGAGAGTCAAGGGAATAATTTTGGAAGAACAGCTAAGGTGTGGCTGGTGATTGTAGTGGACGCCTTTATGTGATGTAAAAAAGGATTTTTACAGCTTGCCAACTCTTTCACTACATGGCCAAGTCAGTCTATCTTTTGTATTAGATCACACTGTAATTTTTCATTACAGAACCTGATAGATTGGAAAATAATCCAGTGTGGAACCAGAGTGGCTATAAACTAAAAGTTACTAAACTCTGGGGATGGGATTTTCTTTAGGTCTTTTTAAAGGCATCAATTACATTATGACATTTATTTTACAAATGTTGTTAAGACCACGAAGTGTAGAAGGAAGTCCTTCTACTACAATGTATGATTGCAGTATTATTGATTTATTATTGATATATCTCTATGACCACCATCCTGTACAACATGTATCATGAAGAAAAAATTGTACTTTTAATGAAATACAAAGAAAATATATATGTTAATTAACAGTAACAAACCAATCAGTTTGTAGTTTAATAAATTACTTGCTTTATAGATTCATAACCAATGTTTTAAATTTACTGTTAATTACAGGTTTCCTCACCGAGAATTCAGCTAAAGACTGAACAATTTTGTTTTTAAAGTAGTGCGGTAGAACAAAGCTAACAATGCAAAACTGTTTTCATGTCCAAAAAGATTTCTGTTCTTGAGTATTGACCATAGTACTTATGCCATCTTTGTTGCAAGTGCTGAAAATGTTGTAAAAATATGAATTTTCAAAGTACCATGCAGGAAAAATGTGTTTAAAACAAATGTTTATCATATCATAAAAAAGAAAAAAGAAACTGCTACATATAATTCTAACAAGGCCATATTAGTGAACAGGTGTCCTTTCAGAACTATTGAGAAGGGGGGGGGGGGGGGTTGCTGTTGCCTCTGTCCCCTGTGTATTACACAAGCCTGTTAAAATGATCCACTGGGAGCAGTTGGAGCAACACTATTACTATTTTTATGTTTGACAAGGGAGCTGTAATACAAATTCCCCTCAAAATAAATTATTTCCCTTATGAAACTGAGTAAACACTTGTGGAACGTGTTGGCAATTTTGCTGATATTGACTTATACTTACTCCTGGTTGACATTTTTGACTATTAGTCAAGGCTAGGAAATAACATTTCAATTGGGATGTAATACAAGTAAAAAAAGAAAGTAGTAGGGGTTTTTGTGGCAAAATATTTTTTATAAAGAAACATTTTTATTACAAGGACAAATTATTCACAACAAAAATGTGCATACTACAACAAAGTATAGTCATAACCCCATCCATTTTAGTGGGGTAGATAGGACTTGAGTACTAAGTAACTTTCCTAGGCGTATTACTATAAAAAAATTCAAAAGAAGAAAAAAGGGGAAAAAAAAGGCATTTACAGTCAAGCAGCTAGATCAGGCATGGGCAAACTACGGCCTCCCGGCCATATACGGCCCGTTATGCTTTTTTATCCGGCCCGTTAAACTCTCTCTCTACTTTAGCGGCTCCACTGAAGTAGATCCGCAGGCCGCGGCTCTGGCTGGTGCCCTCCCGAGCGGGGTCAGAAGAAGGACCCCGCTGGGGGGGCCACACTGGCCAGGGCCGTGGACCATGTTTCCTGTACAAATCCTGGGCTCAGGGAAGTGGGCGAAACAACCCGCCCACTCTTCCATCACAGACTCGGATCTGCGATAAGAGAGTGGGTGGGGTTATGTCATCATGACGTCACGTTCAGTGACACCCGCGCTCCATTCATCTGATCCTGGCCCGGCCCCATTGTGGCCCCTGAGCCAAAAAGTCTGCCCACCCCTGAGCTGGATCAACTGGCATATATAAAATCTATTTCAGTTTCTGTATGTGTTCTCATTTGTATTTTGTTTTTTATGCAGAATCACCCTTGAAACAAGTTATGAACCTGACTTGGACAACCTGTCTTATGTGTTGTCTCAGATCAATTTCCTTGTGAACATCATAGAAGAACAGTAACCCAATCCATTAAATAGTTTTAAACACAGGTAACATTTGTTTCCATTCTAATGTCAATCTTCTTCCATTTTCAACTATCATTTAAACCACAAGGTCTGCTGTGCTGTTTTTCCTTGTCATTCTGAAAGCCAGCTATCAGATACATCAAACACTTTGTTACATCAAACAAATTTGCTACAGATGTTATCATGTTACTAGAGTACATAATGAATAACTCAGCACATGGCATTGCTGCATTGAACTGATCCATAATTCTCTGTACATGCTTCGCTGCCACTAGGCATAAGGTTAATGTAACCATGTACTGAAGTTAGACTTTAATTATTGCTGAGATTTTGACAGGACAGGGGAAATGACACAGACCCCACTTTACGGGCTCTGTAGACCAGCAAATGACTTAGATGAGAAAATCAGTCATTTATCAGTGAGACAAATTTATCCACGGGGGAGAAATACTGCAGCTCTTTTTTTACTTTAAGTACACACTAAAGTGCATCTCCTTTACCTATAAACTTATTCCACAGCTCAAGTTATTCATCTTCAAAGAGTTATGCAGCATGTTATGTGCATGCACATCTCTGCTCCACGCTGTCAGGTCATTTGTCATTACACTTCTTAGGTTTAAAAGGAGGAGGTAAAACAGAAAAAAGCATTAAAATATCAAATTGCAGACATCAAACTTTTTATGTGCTGTAGTTGTAATTTAGCCTCTCCTCAAAAAAAACTGCATAGTATTTCCTAGATGGTTTATGAGGGCTATGTAAGGCTTCTTTAAGGAATAAAATCCAATATAGTGAGACAATTATGTATGTCTACAATATATTGTAAATGGACAACTGTAATTGAAAGTATATGCATACCAAGGTAATAAAGGAGAGCTAATATGTTTCAAATGCTTAAAAGAAGGAATAATTGAATAATTGTGTTAAAATAGAAAATGGTATACAGGCAGCTTCAAAGTACAATTGAACTTTCAAATCAGCTAAATATGTTTCTGATAATAAAATGTGCAAAGTTACCAGGGTGCTGCAGAAAAAAAACAATTTCTTTTTGAGTAAAAACAGTGGACTCTCTGCAAAGGTCCAATACGTCCCCTTGATTCAGAGCTGGATATCTCAAAACACAGGTGCATGAGGTTTCTTAATCACACAGCACAGGGTTAGACATTTTCTTACTTTCTGCAGAATGATAGGCAACTAGCTTTTTTTACTCTCGGTAAGGCTGAACAAAAAATGTAAGACTTTACACCAATTTTTTTGATGCACCTAGAATGTGCATGTGAATGTGAAAAATTTATTGTGGAGTCCAACACACACTTTTTAATTTGACTATATTTAAATGAATTTGCTGATTTTTGACAACAATGCCCAGAAGTGACTAGAGGAGAAAAACATAACAGGAAACATTTAAAGAGTTTTATAGGATTTCTAACACGAGTGTCCTTGATGTTAATTGTGCAATACTTTGTCTAGAAAAAGTAGTGGATTTCGTGACATGTGACTGTGCTTGGGCAGTTCTTGTGGCCTCCTAGCTATATATTTGCTGCAAGAGATCATCTTGGGCGGTCTCTGATATCTGGGGCCCTTTCAGCTCTGCATTGTTAAACTGCATTGTTTTCCAATGCCAGGCACACAGCTCCACTCCCATACTGCTGCTGTGCAGCCACTAGCGGCAAACCACACAGAAGACAACCACATTTGCATGTCTACAGTGCAAATCCTAATCACTAACAGTGCAGCCAAAAGCCACTAATAACTTTAGACAACCTACCATGATCGTGCAGCTATGTAAAAAAAAATGGTCCCCAGTTATGCAGTAGAATACTGCTGCTCACTGTGGGTCTAAAATGGCCCTTAGTCTCACAAGATTTAGAAAAAAAGTTGATGATGCCAGTATTGTCATACTTTTCTGCAGGTAAGGATGTCCCTGGTTCTTCCTCTTTCAATTTATAAATCTATTACTCCTTCTTCTCCACTACAGCTCCTTGATCTTTACCTTACCACATCTGATTACCGGTTCTAAAATGAAGCTGCAAAGCCATGTTCCTTTAACCAAGATGGTAACCTCCATATAGAAATGCAGCTTGGAGGAAGGCTTGGTAAGTCACTAATGGTTCTAGATCATCCACAGGCAATACCGGTTGCTAGTTATTTGCCATTTTTGTCTTTCTAATTTTTGGCACAGAGCAGGTCTACTTTCAATGAGTGCACAATGTGATCCTTCTAAGCTTTATATCTCCATCAGTTGTCAGAATCCAACCTTGAGAAGCCATATATTGTACAGATAGAATTCATACTCCAACTGATATTTTATTTTAAAAAAAAGTAGCTAGCAAGTTTTCTTATAGTAAGTATTTTTTGCATAGGTCTGGATGTCCATTATGAGAATTATACCAGTCAACCAAGTTCATGTTTTACTTCATTAATCATTGATGCAATGTTTCCCTCCTCCATCACAGCTAAAAAGAAATCATGTACACTCATGTGACAAGCGTGATGAAGAGCCAAATTCACGACAAATAAATAAACACTGTTGAAGTTTAATCAGAATAAAATTCACTATTTATTTTCAAAAGCTTAAAGTATGAAGACATGGCCCACAACTGATTACTTTCACACAAAAGATGGAATTGTTTTTGCTAAACTTGCAGGCGTTTGACTGAGGCTGTCAAAAAGGTTATTCTTGTACTGTAACCCTTTCAGTACTCACTAAAGTAAGTGCTTCTGTGCTGCACACCAATACTTCTCTACCATATACATCTTGAGAAAAAAGCCTCCAATATTACAAAAACCATAATGTTTATCTATTAGTATAATAAAGTGTATCTGTCATCTGCATTGTCATTCTGAAGAGATAATCAGCCCTAACCCCAAAAGTCAATTAATTCAACCACATGTTTGACCAAATCTTTTAAAGCTCAATGGGGTATTAATTAATATTTTCCTGAGAATTCCTTAAACATCTATGTATATATTGTATACATGTATTCCATTCTATTCATTCTCTTTCAGTTTTGCAGTGGAATAGAAACTTGTAGCAACAGCCTTGGAACTTTTAACTTGAGAAAAGTTTCATTCACTAACATCACTCAAAAAAGTTGCACTTTCTCTCCTACAATGTTCCCTAATATTTTACTAATTCTTCCCATTCTCTTCCTCGTTAAATGATGCCTCTGAGTTTTGGGTGTAATGGTTCCATTTTGCATCCTGAACTCACATGAGAATGGTACAGAGACAGACACCAGTTCATAACATGGTGCTACTCTCTATAGCAGGGGTGTCAAACTCAAATACACAGAGGGCCAAAATTAAAAACTTAGACAAAGTCGCGGGCCAACCTTGAAATTAATTTAAAAAAATCGAGGAAATGTTTCCTTCCCATTAGATATTACCCCTTTTCATATGAAAACAAAGAGGTTTTGCTTCGCATTCAATCTCGAACAAGCCTATATTTAGTTCATATTTAGGATTCCTTTGATGGGTCAAAAAAGGATGTTGAGTTTGACACCCCTGCTCTATAGTATTAAGGATTTGCTTATTGACAGAGGAAGAAGAGAATAAGGGGACGTGATGTTATTAGACCCAAGACATTTGGAAAATGTATTTATACATTTTTTAGAGGTAAGATAGTGCTTCTACATGAAGATATCCCAAGCCCAGACCACCATTTAAATGACTATGGACAATAAACTATTTGCATATTCTTAACATGCAGAAAAAAGAGCTTTGAATAACAACATCATTGACCTCATCAGATTGTGTTAAAGACATATAACTATGGTAGGGACCTTAGATTGTGAGCCCATCTATGGGACAGATAGTGACATATCAAGCGCTGTGTAATATGTTGGTGATAAATAAATACAATGAATTAGTCAATGTCCTGTCAGAATTCTTCTGTGCTATATGGAGGAAGATAGAGGAGGCACTACACCAGAGGTAGGCAATCTCCGGCCTTTAGTCCGGATACGGCCTAGCCAGTATTCCAGTCCGGCCTATTGCCCTCCTAGTCATTTATTGTTGGATACGGCCTAATTGAATTGTCGCATTATCACGAGTTCCCACTATATCATCGAGTTCCCACACAGTAACCCCAATTATGCGCAGCTACCAGTGCCCGGAAGGTTGACCTCAAACGTTGTGTCTTCAACCCCGAATGGACTGATGAATTATTCTTCGTCCAATGTGGCCACAAAGCCCTGTGTTTAGTGTGCAACTACACCAACAGCACTTTCAAGCGGTCGAATCTCAAGGGGCATTTCACACCGCGGATGAGCGGAAGACTGAGGCTGCTCGCTTGCACTGAGATGTACAGTAGATCAAGTTTTCTTGTTTTTCCACCAGGGTTAAGCTGAGAATCTCAGTTGACTCCATTCCTAATAATCACCACCTATGACAAGGTTCTTCTATTCGTTATTAATCAAAATTATTTTTTAATATATAACATTGATGTTATAAATAAGGTTACATCTCGCAGCAACAAAAGTTTTAATGCACACTCTTCCATTCAGAATAATAAGACATACTGGCAGATTGACTGAGCTCACTTGTTGAGATTATGCTAATAAATATTTCCTTGGGCTCTTTATGTGAGTGGGAGAATGATGGGGGTCAGAGGTTAATGTTCCTTTGGGGCCCTGTGGTATACACATCCATGATCTTGCCTTTCTATATTCACTATGAAGTCTGCTGAACCTATTTGCATGCAGTGCAGCCGACGTGCTGATAGACTATTTCGGCACAGCTGATTTTGTAATCATTTTGCTCTTCCCCAAATCAAGTTTTATTGCAAACTTCTGGTCTAGAATACAATGCAGAAAAACAATACTTGTTACACCAAAAACAACAGACCGTAAATTTTATTTTTATGTATATTTGTATAGTAACTAACATCAAAGGGAACATCTGGTAAGCTGACAGTTAATGTTTCCATCTTTATAATTAATGGCCTGATATGTGCACACTGACATGCCTAAACTATCTCATCCATTGAAAATGCTCATGACACCTTCTGTGCTAATTTAAGGCTTGGTGTTAATCTGGAATGTTGGTAAAAGACGCATGCTACTCTGTGATACTTTGCTTTCTATGCTTCGATAAACGGTGGGGTAACATAAGGATAAAAAGGATAAGTTTCCTTTTAAAGAGTCTTATTCACAATGTTTTATTCCAGAATGCGGAGGATAGTTCCTCTGCTTGTAGCTACCTACCATACCAGGATATTGGTTGTTCCCTCCAGACTGAAGTGAACAAGCCCCTGCAACAAAATATTAAAATTATTATAGGTCTTGTGATATGGGCATTAGGCCAATTCTGATTTAAAATCAAAGTATTCTGCTCCTGCTTTGTTTAATAACACAAAAAACACAATTGATAACACAATTTTATTGAATTGGCTGTAGTTCTTGGGATACAGGAATCGGAATAGACGATTTTACCACCAACAAATGTTCACACAGCATATTATCAATCTTTATTTACACTGATGTTTTGCATTTTAAATATGAAACATTTGTGGTGAATATTCTTAGCAAAAACACAGAAGAAACAACATTTGTGAATATTTTGGTATTGAACTGGGGGACCAAGATAAAATGATTGTTATTTTTGTGCTGTGAATGTAAAAGGTTTCAATCTTTACAAGAAAAACAAGTGGGAGTACCCTGATTTGGAATCAGCAAGACGACCTGTGCCGCATGGTGCTGATGTTCCCATACCAGTGTTCAGTATACTCCCTGATATTCCTGTATCCGACATGGAGGATATACAGGGTTTGGAGTGTAATCCAGAAGTTAGCAGTGGAAGTGAATATGAAGGAAGTGTTTCATCAAACCAGCAGTTCTCCAAGAAGAGCTCAATGATTTAATACGCGACCTAAGTCTGTCAAAACAAGCATCTGAACTTTTAGCATCCAGGCTAGAAGAAAAGAACTGTCGGAGACCGGAAGGCAAAATAACGGTTTATAGGACAAGATAGGTGACACTCCTACCATATTTCAGTGAAGATGGAGACTTTGTGTACTGTTGTAACATCCCTGGACTACTGACCCATATGGGAGTACCAGAATACTGAGCAGAAGACTGGCAGCTTTTTATAGACAGTTCCACTCCAAGTTTGAAATCTGTTTTACTGCATAATGGCAACTGCTATGCATCAATTCCAAATGGTCACTCAACAAAACCTAAATAAGAATATAAAAATATCAAAATGGTCTTACAAAAGCTTTGCTATCATGAACACTAATTGTCCATATGTGTTGATTTAAAAATGGTGAACTTCCTACTTGGACAGGAAAGTTGACACACAAAGTACCCATGTTTCATCTGCTTGTGGGATGAAAAGCAGATGAAAAGGCAAAGCAGGATCACTAGGAAAAAGAGAAATGGCCTCCAAAGGAAAACATCATCATTAATGAGCCAATGGTTGACAAAGAAAAAATCATTCTCCCCCCACTTAACATAAAGTTGGGATTAATGAAGCAATTTGTTAGAGCTCTGAACAAGGACGGTGATTGCTTCAAATACATTTGTAGATTCTTCCCTGGATTGAGTACTGAAAAATAAAAGCAGGAATCTTTGATGGACTCCACATTCAGAAACTGGTAAATGATTCAAATTTCACAAGTTAAATGACTGATACTGAAGCTTCTGCCTGGCACAGCTATGTCATGGTTGTCAAGAACTTCTTGGGTAACCATAAACCACAAAATTATGAGGACCTGCTACAAAACTTGCTCTTAAACTTTAAAAAATTGGGTGCTACTATTAGCATAAAGGTACTGTACACTATCTCCATAGCCGTTTGCAATAATTTCCAGAAAACCTTGGCGATTTCAGTGAGGAACAGTGAGGGGAAAGGTTCCATCAAGATACATAAAGGTGATGGAAGAAAGGTATCAGGGCAGATGGGATAGACACATGATGGCAGCCTACTGCTAGAGACTTCAATGTGATTGTCCTGATCATCAGCATAAAAGGAAATCATACAGAGTTTTTTGAAAACTTCTTTGTGATTAGTTCTGTAAATACACTGAATATAGAATATATTGACAATAATTCTGTATATGTAAGCATTTCTAGTTTCATTAGTTTTCTATGAGGTTAATATTGAGGTCAGTCAATCTAGCAAACCCAATACCATATTTGGAATCTGTGCATCAAACATAACCTAAAATGACTTTAATCCATTTGGCAAGAAAATGTTTGTTGACCTGTGTAATTGGTTCATCATTTAAATCAAGTCACTATCTGTATTCTACTTACCCATGGCCTTCTCTTTTTTCTGTTCCTCATTGCACCCACGTCCATTAGTGCATTATACTGACTAGCCTTGGTTCTCTTGCTATCCGCTAGATGAGTCATTTGCCCCATATATGCACTCTTTCTGTCTCTCAATTTGTAATGTTTTTATATCCAACCTCCATGTGCCTTAAGCCATAACACTTGTATTTCCATGCTACAGAGAAAAAAATTGTACAGCGTATTTTACACTTTTTCATGAAGCACCAACCAAAAAATGATTATATTTATAGCAGTAAGGAATGTAGAACAATGCTTAGTGAAGAACATCTTATAAACAAGAGAGCACCTATATATTTCTTTTTAGTTCTCGGGATTCAGGGAAATGTGAATACATCACACCATATCCTTTAAGTGATAGTTACTGTCTTACCCTAATTTTCTTTACACAACACATATGTACTGTTTACATTAAAAAAGATTTGAGTTTGGCCAGTCACTGACCTTTATTTGTAATATCCTACTTCAAAGACACGGTGCCTGATCCATAAAATGATTATTCGCTGGCTGCAGAGAGAAAGGAAACATTCAGCACACTTTTATGCATTTTTAGAGCACAGAAACACAAGAAACTGATTACTGTAGGTAGAATGAAGTGCAGAATGACACTTAGCAAAGAACATGTGTACTAAAATACAAGGGTGGTCTTAGAGGTCAGTAGGTAGAAGTAATGCCGAACAGATTTCTCTCTTTGGAGAACCACCTAAAGCTATGGCATAAGGTTTGCATATGGTATGACATTAGAGGCTCACACACAAAGCAAGATGAAATTCACTTAACTGTTTAGTACATTCTTGTGCTGGACCTGCCTTGTTTACATACATAGCTGGAATGTATTTCTTTGTTTGCTTTTTGCACATATGAGTTTATTTAATAGGCATTGCAAAACAGAATGTTGATATGCAGTTAGCAATAGCAGCTGATGAGATTTTAGTTCAATATTGTAGGAAAAAAAGATTATTTGCGTTTGATTGTTAAACATATTGTACTCAGTAGTCATCTTCCCTACCCTTCTGGTTTTGATAACTTCCATTAAAATTATTCAGTAATTTCACTGATGGCATTATGGGGTAACCCAGAGTTCCCCCCAGAGATGTCTCCAATAAAAGGGATTTTACATTTAGGGCACTTTCTTGGGGCACCAGTTTGGAATTTCTAGTTCAGAACGAGAGCTACCACCCTCACAAATATTTTGCTACAATCAAAATACTCTCGTCCACGACAAAAAAATTAAATTAGGAAAGCCCCTTTTTTATCTACACCCTTCAACAAAGTTTCTCTTATTTGAACCTAATAAAAACATTTTTTTCATAAGCAATATTGAGAGTCTGACTTGAGTATCTTATGAGAGGCCCCATGGTGGCAAAATATGGAGCATTCTGTTTTAATTATCTCTCCTAAAGTTGATCACATTACTAAACATGTTTGTATGCAGCATTTTGTTGCATTCCTTCATTATTTTGCACTGTAAACAATGCTTTAAATAAAGTTTACCGGTCCCATCAGATAAAGCATGATTGTACAGTTCTGCTAAGAAAAAACAAAGCCTACATGTTGTATGTAATAAGCCAATATGGCTGCCACAATGTATTTTTATATACAAACACAATACATACTTAAGGTTTTTAAAGCAATAACACTCACTGATAAAATACATACAGTATTATAATCTGTGATTGTAACTTGTACCCTGTTCATATTTATTGATATATCGTATGTCAAACCCATATCAATGATGCCATCACCAGTAGTATGACATATTTAAAAGTTCTACATAACTAAGTCCTATACTGGAAGTATTGAAGGGGTGTATTTTCCTAAACTTTAACAACACTTTTTTCTTTTCAGTTTTAGATAAAGTAGGTAACGTTTAAATCCCATTAGGTTTTTTAGATTAGGTTCTTTTAGGGAATGGTTACCCCTTCTCTACAAACATCACAGTTTCTCCTGGATGGTATAAATCCTCTTGAGGGCTCCCTTATTCTTGATACTTGTCCTCTGCATACAATACACGGTGGCTGATTTCCTAAACATTATCCCTTGGGATAATTCACTAGGCTTAGTGAATATGATGATATTTCACTTTGCAAAGGATAGCCAATCGCATGCCAGGAAATCTAAAAGAACAGGATTTTGTACACAATTTTACAGCTAAAGCTAGCAAGCTTCAGCTTATTTACTATGATAAACGAACTATCCTTTGCAGGGGGCTAATTAATATTTCTAAGTAAACAGCTTGTATTCCTTAGGCAAATCAACCCAATTGTCTTTAATATAGCATAGGTCACATTGAAAGTTCTATCAGCCTTGGAACTCATCCTTTTCATACAGCACATTGTCACATCTAAGTACACATCACATTGAGTGCTGTCACGGCCTTGGCACCCACTCTCTCCATACAATTCAGTGTCTCCAGGACAGTATATGTTACATTTACGGGTATGCTAATGCTATTACGCTATATGTTATGTTATATGTTATGCTGATATGTTTTGCATAACATCCTCTTGACTCTTGATATCCGTCTTGATAACTATCCTCTCCTTACATCACAGTGCCTCATTGCCTTGCTACCTCTCTTTTATACAAATTAGTGTCTCCTGATGGTACAGTCATATTAAGGGCTGTCCTATCCTTAGTACCTGTTATCCCCAATATACCACAGTGTCTCCTGCATGGTATATGTCCCATTTAGCACTGTACCAGTCTTAGTACCCTTACTGAGTACCCTTACAGTGTCTCCTGGATGGCAAATGCTACATTCAGAGCTTCCTCAGTTCTAATACTTTTCCTCCTAACACAGCACAGTATCTCCTAGATGGAATAGGTCATATTAAGAGCTTTCACAGTCATACAATCCACCCTCACCATACAGCACAATGTCTCCAGGATGGTAAAAGCCACTATTAGGCTTGTCCCAGTCTTAGCACCAATCCTCCTAACACAGCACAGTATCTCCTGGATGATAAAGGTCACATTTAGGTCTGTTGTAGTCACATGGTATAGTATAAGGATGGTATAAGTCATATTTACATCTGTGCCAATCTTGGCACTAGTCCTCTCCATACAGCACAGTGTTTCCTGGATGGTATAAGTCACATTTAGGTTTGTCCTAATTTTAGCATTAGTCCTACCAATACAGCAAAGTGTCTGCAAGGTATAATAGGTCACATTTAGATCTGCCACAGACTTGGCATCAATTCTTGTCATACAGCACAGTGTTTCAGGATTGCATGTGTCACATTTAGGTCTGGCCCACTCATAGTACAACACACGCCCCATACAGCACAGTGTTTTATGATCTAGGTCACATTTAGGTTTGTCCCAGTCCAAACCATACAGCACAGTGACTCCAGGATTGTGTGGGTCACATTTAGGTCTCTTCCAGTTTAGATATTAGTCCTCTATATAGCACAATGTCTCCTGGATAATACAGGTCACATATCAGGATATCCCAGGGTTGGTATCAGGTCCCTTCATACAGCACAGTATTTCAGGATAGCATAGGACACATTTAAGTCTGTCCCAGTCCCCTCCATAAACCACAATGTCCCCTGGATGGTATGGGTCAGATTTAGGTCTGTCCAACTCTTCTCTATACAGCACAATGTCCCCTGGATGGTATGGGTAACATTTAGGTATGTCCCAGTCCTCTCTATATAGCACAATGTCCCCTGGATGGTATGGGTCACATATAGGTATGTCCCAATCCTCTCCATACAGCACAATGTCCCCCAGAAGCAATGGGTCACATTTAGGTCTGTACCAGTCTTTTTCATAAACCACAATGTCCCCTGGATGGTATGGGTCACATTTAGGTCTGTACCAGTCCTCTCCATACAGCAAAATGCCCCCTGGATGGTATGGGTCACATTTAGGTCTGTGTCGGCCCCCTCCATACAGCACAATGCTCCCTGGATAGTATGGGTCACATTTATGTCTGTACCAGTCCTCTCCATACAGCAAAATGCCCCCTGGATGGTATGGGTCACATTTAGGTCTCTCCTGTCCCTCCATACAGCACAATGTCCCCTGGATGGTATAGGTCATATTTAGGCATTTCCCTGTCCCTCCATACAGCACAATGCCCTCTGGATGGTATGGGTCACATTTAGCTGGATGGTATGGGTCACATTTAGTTCTGTCCCTGATCCTCCATACAGCACAATGCCCTCTGGATGGTATGGGTAACATTTAGGTCTCTCCTGTCCCTCTATACAGCACAATGCCCCCTGGATGGTATGGGTAACATTTAGGTATGTCCCTGTCCCTCTATACAGCACAATGTCCCCTGGATGTTATGGGTCACATTTAGGTCTGTCCCTCCATACAGCACAATGTCCCCTGGATGGTATGGGTCACATTTAGGT
>NC_092862.1:48691918-48759926 GCF_032062135.1 Pyxicephalus adspersus | reverse complement strand
CCCCTGGATGGTATGGGTCACATTTAGGTCTGTCCCTCCATACAGCACAATGTCCCCTGGATGGTATGGGTCACATTTAGGTCTGTCCCTCTCCCTCCATTCAGCACAATGGCCTCTGGATGGTATGGGTCACATTTAGTTCTGTCCCTCCATACAGCACAATGTCCCCTGGATGATGATAGGGATGAGTTATAATGCAGTATTGCTGATCCCTGGTGTGGGATGTAGCTCAGCCCTCCCCCAGCACGCCCCTGTGTTTATAATGCAGAGAATAGGAAGGCAGCTCGGTCAGTACAAGGAGACAAGGACGGTGAGCTGGGCTTGCAGTCTGCTGATTGCTGTGCAGGGAAGGATCTCTGCTGGGTTTTATATCTATGGACATAGCTGGGATGGATTCTTCTCTCTGATCTGCCTGCTCTCTATTCTGGAATATAATCTACAGATCACAACAAGCTGTGTGTGGATTTCTATCAGTGGAAGGATTACTAGATCCCGGGAGATATGGAGATTCCCTGCTTTAGTGCCAGAGCTATCCTGCTGACAGTGATCTTCCTATCTGGTATGTGTCCTGGGGATCATCTGCACCCCACTACATATTGGCAGCCATTGGAGATGAGCTGGGGAAGGTCAGCCCATCCAAATTTGTTATTTCAAGTTTTCTGAGCTGATATGATGGGCTGGATCACATACTAGTATTTAATGTCTAAACAGAACTGCAGCAGCAGGTTTTCCCAAAAGGATCATCAGAGTTGCATTAGCAGGCTTACTCCTCTTGCTCCAGGCATCCCTGTATGTGCAGAAGTCCTTATAATATAAAGTAGATATGCAAAGAAGTAAGTAAAGGCAATAATGGCCAGGGCAAGTAAGTGGACCTGTGACCTTAGGTCAGATCTTTCATCTGAGAACTAGAACAGGTCAATTGGAGACTCAGGGAGGCAGGTGCAATGACCCTTAAATTGTTTTGTATTTGCCTATATTGGGATTACACTATCATAAAGTTGTTTGTATAACTTGACTACATTAAAAAAAAACACTGAGGGCCAATTCTAACAATATTTGGATGCAAGTGTGTGTTTAATACATATTGCACACAGTATACAGAGCATGCATTGCTTTAATTTGTATTTAAAAAATAAATAGTAAATTTTACTTTTATGCACCGCCGCATGTTGCAATGCCCTACAGTGCCTAAATATGCACTTTTCCCAGCACACACAAACACAGCATGCTGTTATGAACTTAGGCAATAAGACTGAAGATAAATTGCATTTTATTGCCTTAGGACTACATTGGGCAACATACCCTAATGCACCCCAATGCTTCTGGTGTGAATGGGCTATTGCCTCAGAATCAATGCACAGAAAACCAACTGATCAGGCAAAAGGATTTTTTTTTCCATTTTTCCTTTTTAATGACAAGTTGGTGGCTACAGTGTTTGTTCCCCCATATTGGGCCTAAATAAAGCTCTTCCATGGCTAGAGAGGATACACTTTCATCAGTGAAGCTGGGTGATCCAGCAAACCTGAAATGGATCTGGTCCAGGATTGAAAGCATTTGCTAACAAATAGCAAATGACTTTTAAGAAATCAATCCCAGGTTTGCTGGATCACTCAGCTTCACTGATGAAAGTGTATCCTCTCCAGCCTTGGAGAGCTTTAACAAATCAGACTCATTATCTTAATATGGGTTGCAAGTTTGCCCAATGGGAACTCCAATGTTTGCACAATGATCTTTTGTATTACCTTACTAGCCAAGGAGTCATAAATCTTGTGTATAAGTACATTCTTTTTTGTAGTGCTTGTATTAGATGTTTTTATTTACCTGCATACACATCTCATGGAAAGGCAATAATGACCAATAATCTGTATTATCCCTTGTAGACTAATGCACCAGTTAGCACAAATGTTAATAATTATGTTTATGTGACATTTAGGAGACTATAAGCAACCAAAATCTTTGTGCATTAATAGGAAATGTTAGATTAAAGGTTTTTAGTGGTAACATTTTCCATATTGGATGTCAGATAAATTTCTAAACAAAACAAATTCATAAATCACATTACTTTTAGAAAGGGACCTGTCACAATGAGTGTCTTGTGGAATTTAAACTTCTGTTAATGCTTTGGCTTCATTTACATAACCAGTCATTAAATTGCTTTGGTTTTTGAAGTTTGTTTATTATGAAATGCATTGGTGTGGATTATTTTTAAATGTAAAGTAAATGTGCTCCATGAACGTGCCAACATACAACTGCTTTGATTTATTATTCATATTTCCTGTACTTGATTATAGATAATGATTGAAAAATGTAAACCACAGGGCCAGAGTTTAGTTGTACGACCCTCTGGGCTGCACATTTCCCAATACCCTATAACAGGGGTTGGTACAAACGTCAGTCCTGCCAACGTGAATATGTGTTTACTTAAAGCATTCAGACACGCTAAGAAGTTTCTATTTATTTTAATTTCCCTGTAGAGGAATGGGTGTTTTAAGATAACAAAAGAGTCAGTTACTTTTTAAATAGGCTGCAATAATTATTGTACATTAAACATGTGACATGTGGGTATGTGGGTAGCACACCATACAGATCTAAATGGATGGCTATAGATGACCCTTCCAGTCAATTCTTCTTCCACTTCCATCTGTCAAGCCAGTCACACAGATTCAGCAGCAGGTCCCAGGGCAATCAAGGACAGGCAGATAGTCATTGGCTTGACATTCTCAGGGAGACATCTCCACCACCTATGGCTAGCTGAATTTCCTGTGATTTATTAATGCATATTGCAAAAAATGTGCTAAGATAATAAAACATGGGAAACCCTGAACACCTCTGTAAAAATTACCACTAGACCTGGACCTGTTAAACTTTATTACAAGCCTGGTGATTGCAGCACTTGATTAGTGTAAATGAAAAATATCACTGGTATTCCTATGAGTGGTACAATTTTAGCATGTATGTAAAGGCAAGTTAGAAAGGAAAAGGTGTTTCATACATTTCCCCAATATTTGCACATTTACCCTTTTTCTAGTGTTAAAAACACTTTACATAAAATATCAATTGATCCTGCTGAAAATCCAGCATGCTCATAACCCCCTGTGCACTCTACTGCTGCGTTATCACAAGTATAGGAATTTTATATGCCGCAAGGGTGAATTATCTTTAAAGTGTTAGTATATGATGATCCGCTTGGCTAAAGGTTTTACTAAATACTGTGCTGGTCTAGTTGAACTTTTTAACTAGTTTAACTTTTTCACCAGCCTGCTCAGTGTTGAACTCTTTGTAAAGTTTTCTGCTATTTCAAAATCTAAAGAATGTTTAGAATTCTCTGGTTTATTTATTCCACTCTGCTCTATATTAACAGCTAGGTCCCTGCAGGAATACCATGCAGAATTCCATTGTATGACAAGATCAAAAAGATGACTTAAGGCTAGGAAGCTGATTAGTAAGAAGTGGAAAAAAGAAAGAGATGAGCTTTGTTGTCAGTAACCAGCCAGATTGTGGCTGGAATTTTATTGGTGCAGGTGGGGAAATGAATTGCTTAACAATTGTCCTAAGCTTGAACATCAATAACTTAACTTAGAAGTAACTTTTAGATTGATCAGGCATTCAAATCAATGATTAGGTAAAATTAAAACTATAAAGCAACTTTTTACACAACCAACAATTAGAAAATAGTAATTGTTTAGGGTTAATATGTCTATACCAACCTTTCTTACCAGGGTTCTGTGGAACCCTAAGGATCCTCCTGAAGTTAGAAGGAGTCCCTTGTGCCAAAGGTAGTGGGGAGTTGATTATCCACGTATATTGATCACCAGTTCTAGAAGGCAATTTCCCAGTGACCACTAATGTGTCCATTCTACATAGATCACTAATTGTGTAGTATGACACTCTTTGTGTTTCCCTTCTGGTATTTAAAATTTGATCTGCCGTTGATGTCAAATATTTTATATATTTAAATTGTTCGGTCTTTTTGAACTTTCTACAACTTACTGATCTCCCTAATGTACCACCAGTTGTGTGTACAACAATATTTAGCAATGATTACAGGGACTAAAATTTAGTTTCAAGGTTCCTTTAGGGGTAAACAATTTGAAAAACATTGGTTTCTCCTAGGGGTCGGCAAAATTTTATTAAAGGCCATTTATGGGGTGGGCGGGAGCACATTAGGCCATACCTGCCCTAATAACTCCACCCACCACCAGGCAACGCCCTCCGAAGTGAAATCCCTCCCCTCCGTATGCATTGCGGAGGAGAGGGATTTAACTTTAGGGAGCTTTCCCTATTTTCTGCAGCGGCGGAAGTATCAACACCAGCTGTGGTAAATAGGGGAGCCACTGCAAGGGGCGGCACCGGAGCCAAGGGTTGCCGGCTGGCATTAGGCCAGATCGGCTAGGGAGCGTTAGGCCCTAACGAACTACCAGCTAGGCCATATCTGGCCTAAAGGCCAGAGTTTGCTGACCCCTGGTCTATGCCAACTATACAAGTTTTATGTGCTGTGCCTAAAGACATTTGTACTCAGAGATCTGGATGTCACCATTGTTCTCTTGGTATTTTTGACTCAATCTCCTGTAACAAGCAAGCATTTTAGGAAATTAAAAATAATCTTCAGTGACTTAAAGTACAGAAGCCAGCAGTTTAGAGTGACAGTTAAGCAATTAGCACTTTGAAAAGCATAGATCTGCCATGGCAGCCTCCTGTTGAAAAAGCTTGCTGTAAGGCCATCATCACATTGATCCAGTAGCTTTACATTGCTAGGCATATGCTACTTCAGTGGAATTTTGAATCATTATTATGATCAATTTAAGTTGAAATCTATCCTTGTGATCAACTATAGGCATCCCATGTTCTATTCACTTGTTTGATATTGGATCAGTATAACAATGGGTTTTGACATAATATCCAATTGAAATATTTATCTTGACACAAAAGGAGTTTTGATTTCAATGCAACAAAATGATTGTTTTTGATTGATTCAACATTCTCATCAAATTAATTAGTTAATTAATTAAACATTTTACACAGAACAAAGATAGGGAGTTCTATTTCCCAGCTTTCATTTACTGTTTGCTTATTTTGGGTCTATAATTGAGGCGAATGAATGCCAGCTTCTTCAGAACAACGGCATCCTATATATTGAAGTGTGAATATTTATATCACAACACACCCTAAAAAATACATGATTATTAATATTATTTATTATTATTAAACAGGATTTATTTAGTGCCAACATAACATACACTAAATACATTAAATAGGGGTGACAGATGCAGACAGTGACACAGGAGGAGGAGGAGAGGACCCTGCCCCGAAGAGCTTACAGTCTAAGAGGCGGGGGAAGTCCCACACAATAGGAGGGGTGAATGATGGTCTCTGGATGGCTACTATGGGCATTCTGTATACATGCTTGCAGTTTTGATAAATAGGCCCACTTTCCTATAGTTTATTTAGTATACCACTGAGTGACAAGGGGAAGTTAGAGATGTAAATCAGTTTCATGTTTGCGATTATTAGTATTCGCTGTGCAAGCACAGGCTTAGGGACACTTAACAGTGTTTTCGTAGGAAGCGCTGTATTCGTAATGCTGCATTGCTTCCATTGTCATTCTTAAGTCATTTGATTTCCCTTAGTGCTTAGTGGACTGAAAGAAATTCTGTCTAAAAATCTGATGGAGCAATTCAGGCATTTATCACATTGGTCTAAAGGTAAAGTTCCTCTTGTCGGTTTGTTTGCAAGCTTTTCTTTGTACTCATTCGCCTCAGTCAACACGTATTTAGCAGTGTTTGAATGAAGAATATGATTTAGTTGTGAGCCATGAGAATAGTTGCTTGCCAGGAGCATGCTGTTTGACTTTAGTGCATTAATCCCAGCTGTTTATCCTCCTCTTTGTGATATGCAATCAATCTAGAGCCTTGTCGTAACCTGCTTGCCAGAGATTTGTTCCAAATCTTTTTTGCTGAACTTTCTGAAGTTTTGGGCTGTGCTTATAGCTCATTCAGTTCACACACAGATTTTTTTTTTATATTTTATTTTCAGAAACTGTCCAGAAAGATGTCTGAAAAAGATCAGATGTGCAGAAGGAATTCCAGTGCTAGGGAAACAAGCAGAAGGAACAGTATATGTTAAAGATACACTAGCCTTTATTTTCTTAGGGGTATTTAAGTCATCCGAATAATGTTTAAAGGGCACCAATCATGTCAGAGAAATGGAGCCAGTTATTGTTGGCTTTGTAAACTGACTAGAAATTCTGCGTCATTGTCCCAAAACAAGTTTGTAGATCAGGAGTTCTGACGTTGTCTGACTTCTTTTTGCTGCATTTGCATACTTCTTTTTGCTACTTTTTGCATTTTTAGAAAGGATATTTCTTGAATTAAGTGAGATGCTCAGACTAGTTTTGGGAGGTGATAATGGTACAATATGGATATTGTGTTATAATTGAGTGTGAACACACACATTGCACATAGACAAAGGTTCACCTTGGACTGGTCTGTTTTTTGAAGAGTGAATAACTGCAATTATTGGACGCTCCATCAGGCCTTGTGTGTCTTTATAACCCATCATTGTCCCTTTTTTAAAAGGGCCATTCCTCCTACAGGAAAAGTCTCTTTGTCCCTCTCATCCTCAAACAGTTGTCCCTGTTTGTGGGTGTATTTATATCCTTCTCTAAATAATGTATTATTTATTTATTAAAAAAGTGTTTGCACCAAAACATTTGTTCAGCCTCCATTTCCATTTGTTGAAAAGCTAATATAAAGTAGTGGAAAAATACTCATCAGTTTAACCAATCATGTGCGGGTGGGCGGAGTTGTATAATGGCTTTATTGGGGGGGTGTAATTTTTCTATATATTCTTTGAACTATAACATTTCCTTCTACCCTAAAATTTGGGCAATATGTGCCTGTTTATTTAATAATTTATCTGTGATGTATCTTATTTGAGAAAAGCAATGACCTTTCAATCTGATAGGTTAAAAGAGAATCCTCTAATTAACTAATTTTGTTACTCCCAAGCTGTAATCATAGAATGAGTTTTTTTAAGTATTGGCATTTAGATCAATACAAAGAAGAACTCCTGGGTTTTGTTAACAGATTGGATTGGAAGCTCTGTTATTTATTATAAAATATTTTATTTATAACTATAAATACATTCTAAATCCAATCTGTTTATTCTAATTCTCATTATTCTTCTAATTTTAACAGATATGGTAATACGAGCGCCAGTATCCATTCATACAAATACTACTATTAAATCCTGTGTCTCTATGGGTCTGATTTACTAAGAAATAAGCACATATCCAGAATGGGTATCACTATGTACAATTACTTTACACATTGACCATGGCAAGCAAACATATGTGTATATGATTTTATAATTTGGTGCTAGTGAATGCATGTTTTAAAAAAGTACTTTTAGGCTTGGTCTAAACAGACGTTTTTAAAAACACATGTTAATGTTCCTATTGTGTTTATATGCATTTTTAAGCCCTTTTTTCAGCGTTTTATAGCTTGCCTTTAAAAACGCTGGAAAACGCCTTTGCTAGTCTTTCCCGCGTTTTTAACGCGTTTACGTTTTAAGTGCCAAAAACACGGGTAAACATCTCATTGAAGTCAATGCAATGCTGGGTTTTCCCCAGTTTTGAGGCATTTTCCAGCTTTAACCCAACGTTTAAATTTTTTAAGATAAAGCTCATAAAAGTGCCTTAAGAAAACGTCCTGCTGTATATTAGCCCATTGGAATGCATGGGAATTTCAAACAAGGACTTTAAAAGCCTCAGGTTAAACGTTGGGGAAAACGTCCATGTGGACAAAGCCTTACTAATTTTTCTTCTGCTTCTCTGTTTAGTGCCAATATTGAGTATTGTGATAGTTGCCCCTTTAGTTTTCTATAATCTTTGTTAGGTAACCATTTATTTCACTAATGCTGGCATGTGGCCTATTACCTATATACACATATGAAAGTATATCAACTAGAACTATAGTAACAGAAGAGATTCTGAAATGCAAAAACAAGTTGAACTTGTACTTGTTAAACTTGCTGTCCAGCCAGCCTTTACTTGTGGCCCCATCAAAGTGAACAAAGTATCAGTTTCATCTTTGCTTGACAATGCATCAGGCCACAAAGTCATGTTGATGTCTGGAGCTCTGTTATCAGACCTCACAAGATGTGCTGAGACAAGACATGTCTCTGACCTGCAGGAAAAAGCAGTTTGAGTCAGTCAAGCTAAAATGGATAGAGATATTGGAATGTTAAACCACTACTGATAATTTCAGAGACCCCTTTAGAGCGATATCTGTGCTTGAGACACATGCCAAAGGCATTATGAGGCATATGACCATTCCTTTTGATTTTTGTATATTATGGAGACTGTAACAAAAGAACTCAAGGTGCTCAGGAAACCATACACAAATTCTGGTAGTTAGATCTAGCAAATCTTGCTGCCAGAGTCTCCAAGACCCCTAGAATAATTATTGGCCTGCAGTTGACTCAGGCTACCAATTTCCACCTGTAATTAAAATGAATTGCTGGGTCTACTGACCCTTTATTTTTATAAAGTGATGTGATTCAAATCAAACCACTGAGCCACTCTTGTCGCTTCTCTCTGCTTTTTTGTGAGCTGTTTTATTGTAAAATTTATCAAAAAAATAAAGAGAAGAAAAAGGGAATATTAGAATTTTAGCAAACATAAACCTTAAAACACATAGCGTCTTAACGATGCCAGACATTTTATTAATTTGAACAATGCTGAGGCTTCTAAGCATTACTAGAAAAAGAATAACTAAAAAAAAATAATTCAAAAGGAGAAACACAGAAAAAAGACATCACAGAACAAAAAGACATATCCATCACTTGTCAGAGGCCATGCACGTTATGGAAGATCTCAGGATGCCCTCTGGGAAGTAATCTGAAGTTTTTTTCCCGAGCTTCACAAGTTAATGATAGCTTGTGAGTAAGCATGA
Organism: Pyxicephalus adspersus; assembly: GCF_032062135.1. Taxonomy (NCBI): domain Eukaryota; kingdom Metazoa; phylum Chordata; class Amphibia; order Anura; family Pyxicephalidae; genus Pyxicephalus; species Pyxicephalus adspersus. The sequence continues at coordinate 48,750,972 of NC_092862.1, read as the reverse complement.
CTGTTATTGAGCAGCCTTCTTCCTGAAAGACTGCTGGGACTAACCAAAGAAAAAGAATCCTGATTAAATAAGGGTGGAAGAAAATAGCTGATTTTTATGTACAGGTATTTTTGAAGCTGCTCCTTTGTTTAGTGCATGCACCTTAGTGAGCAATCATGGTGCTTGTAACCTTATTTATTATATATTTTTCTCTGGATACAATGGTATTACACACCTTCTTTTAAGTGAAATATTGCTTATAAGTCACAAAAACAGCTTTTTTAGTGTACATTGCATTTTTAGGAAAAAACGACACAACACCTCCTTAATCTACTATTGATTCTGCCCTGCTCATGCACATTTCCTCTTAGTAAATCAAGTTTAGTTAGTACTATCCAGATTGTTTGTATGTACCACAGATATTCTAGAAGAAGTGTATGCTGTAGTGTGCCCCCAGTAACAACATACAGGGCAACTTCAGTGCAGGTAATTATTGCAGTTTATTGTAGTCTTTTTTTTTAGTCAATTTATTGTAGTCTTTTTCTTGTGTACTGTCACTTCCTCAGTAAGCAAATAACTTTATAACTATTTAAGCCTGTTTTCATACTGCTTATTTGCCACTTGGTATTTACATAGAAATTTAACAAACTAAGAGGAACAAATATCTTGGCCTGAGTTTTGTATGTGTAACTTTTCTTTTTCACAGTGGGCCTGATTTCTTAAAGTTCTCAAAGGTTGGGAAATATACACTTTCATCAGTGAAGCTGGGTGATCCAGCAAACCTGGAATGGATTTCCTAAAAGTAATTTGCTTTTTGGTAGTATAAATGTTTTTAGTCCTAGACCAGATCCATTACAGGTTTGCTCTGTCACTCAGCTTCACTGATGAAAGTGTACTCTCTCCAGTCTTGGAGAGCTTTAATAAATCAGGCCCGGTGTGTATATTGAACCTGAGATGTTGACTGGCACAGGATTTGTGTATCTCCCACCAAATACAAAGAGTCTCTGAGCTCCTAATTTTGTGGAGTACGAGCAATGCTCTTCTCCAGCCTACCAAAGCAGAGTGTTTTTATGAACTTTTATTAGTGTTCTGTTCTCATGAATGGGTAGTTCTCTTGAAGAGTCTTCAACATTCTCCATTGACACACAAAACAGGGAGAATGAAGAATTGATTTTTGCATCCAAGAATTACAATACATTACTCGCACTTGCCACTCTGTAGGAGGAAGACAACGTTTTCGCTTCAGGTTAGTGAACATAGTGGTGTCACTGCTCGTACCTTGACTAGCTGGTTGCAGAAATAAAAGCTAGTTACAAACCATTGTGGTCATCTTTGTGATGACATTTCTCAAAAGCAGGATTCCTCTTTTAGAGGGACAGCACTGTGCCATTCAGTAGGGTCCAACCTGGAAGAGGGCCACTCTTTTACAGTCCAACACACCCCTTGCAGCTCACAGCTAGAGGTCTCTGATAAGTAGCAACGATAGGACCAGTGCACAAAATAAGTGTTGTGTTTCTAAATGGAACCTCAACCGGCCAATAGGTGTTCTACATGACCTATATTTTGTCCATTGTGATAAGGCTCATTCATATGCATTTAATTCACTGCTGAAGATGCGGCTGATGTTAATAGACCCTTACTCTTTTATTGCACCATGAACCTAATAGCAGAGTTTTACATGCTGTATTTTAATTTACATTTATGATTTTGTAAACCATATTTATTAAATTTCTAATTGCATCTGGTGGAGAGGATGGTGCTTGAATCAAAAAAACAAGATTGTCTAGATTTTTTTCAGGATTAGATATCAGTACAGAGTAGTCACAGAGGTTGACAAATATTTCTTATTTCTTAATCCATTTGAACATTTTTCATGGTTGCCTAGAGGTACTTATCACTTTTGACATTTTTTGAGCTTTATTTTATGAACATTTAAGTTCCTGTTGCAGCAACATGATTGCTGTGTAATAGTAAAGACAGAATAGTAAGAAGGATAGGAAAATCTACTCTTGTGAAAGAAGAGACAGCATCGGATCTGACGTCTGTTTTATCTTTTACATTACATAATAAGGCTTGTTTTTGTCTTTGAGCTCCCAGTTTTGTGGAGTACCAGCAATGCTTCTCCAGCCTGCCAAAGCAGAGTATTTTTTATAAACGTTTATTAGTGTTCTGTTCTCATAAATGGGTAGTTCTCTTGAAAAGTCTTCAACATTGAGACACAAAACATGCGGAATGAAGAATGGATTTTGCATCTAAGAATTAAAGTTTATGCTTGAATCAAAAAAAACAAGATTGTCTAGATTTTTTTCAGGATTAGATATCAGTTCAGAGTAGTCACAGAGGTTGACAAATATTTCTTAATCCATTTGAACATTTTTCATGGTTGCCTAGAGGTACTTATTATCACTTCTGACACAGAGCTTTATTTTATGAACATCTAAGTTCCTGTTGCATTTTTCCTGCTACATGCTTGCAGTATATAGCTAAAGACAGAATAGTAAAAATGGAAGGTAGAATCTACTTTTGTGAAAGAAGTGACAGCATCGGATCTGACGTCTATTTTATCTTTTACATTACATAATAAGGCTTGTTTTTGTAGACCTGCCAAAATGCCTAGGTGCCTGTAAGCTTCTGTGATCCACCAGCCTAGCTCTCAAAAAGAGGAGTTTGTGGTTTGAGGGTATGGCAAATAATTATAAGGCTTTTCTCCCAGACCCATCTGCTTAGAATTACAGAGAACTTTTAATCCCCAGTATAACCTTGAGACAACTTGGAGCCCACAGGCAGATCAAAACAACAGCTGCCAAAGAGATGAAATGGGGAAACAATTCTGCTAAAATAAGTGTTCCAAAGTCATACACATATCAAAGACAATGATCTGTTCTTTGGAATACTTTTTATGTGTTAAAATTCATTCTACACTAAGTACAAAATAAAAAAAAAAACATTTTCTTATGAAAATAGCTGTGTACCGAGTATAGATCTCATCCATCATCAATGCCATAGTATATTAAAACATAATATAAGGGGGATTAGTTTCATACATCGTTATCAATTAATTAGAACTGCATGTGTATTACTGTTTTGCTTAACAAATACCACCCTTAAAATATTTCACCTCCCTTTAAACATTTTTTGTGAATAGGGCAGCAATGCAAAAGTATGTTTGCAATAGAGCTGTTGTATGTGTTTGTTACTCCTCAATGTTTAACCTCCTTGCAGTTAAGCCCGACCTTCGCTCGGGCAAAAAAAAACTGCAAGGATGGTTAAGCCCGAGATTTTGTACATCCTTACTTACCTGGTCCCCCTGTGCTCATCCAGCGTCGTCCTCCATCGATCATCGTCCGCCGATCTCTCCAGCGTCGGGTGCCTTCGTCGGGTGACAGCGGGACCGGTAAGAAGCCGGCCGGCATCTTACCTGGACCCGCTGATCGTCCCACGTCGTCCTCGTTCCAGCGCCGGAAGATCTCTGCAGGGAGAAGCTGTCCGGCGGAGAAAAAAAAAAACGGACGCTCCTCCCTGCGTGCGTGATGACGTCGGCGCGTGTGCGGGAAATTCAAACTGAAACTCATTCATTCATTTTGTATTGGATTCAATACAAACTCCTGTATTGAATCCAATACAAAATGATTAAAATAAATACAAAGTATATAATTGGTAAATTCAAACTGTCATTTTGTATTGGATTGGATACAAACTTGCGTATCCAATCCAATACAAAAAATAAAAAAAAAATAAAAGTAAATAACTTGGAAATTCAAATTTATATTTTGTATTTGATTGGATACAAACTTGCGTATCCAATCCAATACAAAATAATTCAAATAATTACAAAGTATATACCTGGTAAATTCAAACTGTCATTTTGTATTGGATTGGATACAAACTCCAGCATCCAATCCAATACAAGAAAATAAAAAAAAATAAAATAAAAGTAAATAACTTGGAAATTCAAATTCTTATTTTGTATTGGATTGGATACAAACTCCCGTATCCAATCAAATACAAAATAATTCAAAACAAACTCCAATAAATACAGAATCAAAGTTTTAAAAATTGCCACACTAGGGAGGTGTTTTAGAATAATATAGTACTTTACAATATACAGAGTTACTGCTTTTTCAGTATTTATGATTTGTTTACATTGCTGATTTTTGTGTTTTTCCTTTAATTTTATTTAAAAGTAATTTTTTTTTTTTTACATGATTGTGTGTTTCAAACATTTTTTATATTCATATTATCTACTAGAACCCCTGTTCGGACATATTTCTGTAAGTTACAGGTCTACAATTTAAAAAAATTTTTTATGAAAAACAGTGGATCACTTTTGGTACAGAAATCTAGACCTCAGTGTAACGCTTAGGTGGTTAACAAAGTATTATCAGTTTTATCCATGGGAATTTGTGGTGAGGGAATAGATCTTCACATAGATATCTGTACCAAATCTATTGAGGCCAATGTATGATCATCTTTCAATAATTATAAATATCTTTTGATATCTGCGAAGCACAAGATACTCCTAACCCCAAGCAGTCATATTTCCTATGAAGAAAGACTGTTGGCCATGCAGAGTCCCTTTGGGACTTTGGTTATCCCAAGATATTGATGTATAATGGATGTGTCTGTAACATAGATTGTTCAATATGGAGGCACTAATAATCAAGATATTATGTGATGGGCAGTGTTTGTTACTAAGATACATGTGGAATATCAGATCTTCATGTATTTATTTAAAATATAAAATATAGAGGTATTAGGTATTTGGAAGGAAACATGAGTTATTGCCATGGTAGTAAAGAAGTTGCTTCCCTGTCTTGCTTACAAATCTCCCCAGGACTTATAATATCTAAAGAAATGTATTTACTTATTTCATTGAATCTTAAATTTTATATAAGATCACCTATTTCTTGCATTCCTTTGATGCATGTATATATGATTAGCTGGACCAGATGCCGAGACTTGATTCAGTTTAATCAGAAAAAAAAACTTTCCATATCTCTTTTAATAGATCTGTGCATTTTTTTATTTTCTACAGTAAAGAGGTGATTGGAAGCAGCTCTCCCAGATTCATGAACCTGTCTTTTATAAAAAGCAAAGCTCCGTGCAGTAATGCAGACCTTGCTTCACTTGTGAACAATGTCTCTATTGGTGAAATGATACAAGTAAAAATACTACACTGCTCTCAGTAGTCCCTGCATCATGTCAGAAAACTTCAGCTGGAACATATCCATTATCACCCGTTCCCTACTGCTTACATGAAGGACTCAAAGGTCAACTGTGAAAATAATTTATACTAACAGTTCTGTTCTACTAGTTAATTGTTTACCCATTTCATGTACAATTTATACAGTTTTTTTGATAATGTATTACATGTGTCCCTTCTGTCACCTGGGTTCAGTGAAGATACATTTTCTCACTTAAATATAACGTATTTATAACCAAATATCCAAAGATAGAAATTAGTTAACAGTATGACTTTTTGTGATTTTCCATTCATGTGAGCATACAGAATCTATGGGAATCAACCAAAAGTTACCAACAAAAAGATAAACTTTTGTCCTAAAAATGGTGTTCTGAATAAGTCTTTTGAAAGTTTAATCCCTAGATCATGTTTCTTAACCACAGCACCATGGAACCCTAGGTTTCCCAGTGAATAAGCATAAAGAATGGAATACACCCAATTTGGAGGATGACAACACCCTAAAAAAGGTGTACAAGAAAAGGGTCAAAAAGGATCAAGAAAAGAAACACAGAAAAACAAGGGTGGGATGGGAAGGGATGTCCACCCTGGAGGCATCCAAAATCAGCACCCTGGAACAAGGCTCTTCAGGAAGCTTTAGGAAAATGGCACCTGGACTTAAGTTCTACTTTTTTTCCATTACAAAACCTTTGGTTTTTTGATTTAGGGGCTTGTAGAAAAGGACAAGATAAATATAATACAGGGTGGACTACTTAGTTATAAGGATTAGTTTAAAGATTAAATAAGTTTAGTGTTAGTTTCAGGCATGAGTGGCTAAGGTTATGTTTTAGTAATTAAGTGGGTGGTTAAATCTTGGGGTTTAGATTTGGATTTAGTCAGGTTTGGGGAGGTTAAAAGGTAAGGGCCTATTTTAGCTGACTGTTAAGAATTAAACGTTAGTGTAGCAAAAGAAAGGGGATTTTTAGCAAGGTTGGACACAATACAACACTGATCCGTTTACTTCTTCCTGACATTAGAACCACAGAAGTGAATTGCCAGCATTAGGACATAATGAACTGGTGTCTGTTGCAAACGACCAGACTCTAAGGACATCCATAGTTATTGAATCTGTTGGGCAAGCTTTTTACAGGGATTCTATGCTATAGTACAGGATGAGAAAAAATAAAAATAAATTAAAATTCCAACAATATCAAGTATTTTTGAGACAAGCAAACTGTATGAAGCTCATAAATGGATTATTTTTGGAATATTTACAGATTACCATACAATCCCAATTTTATCTTTTTATATTTCTCCTAAATTTTGCACAAAAACAATGATTTTATATTTTATTCTTCTTTCTGTTGTAGCAGATAATGTGTTTAATATATGGTAGGGTCCCTTACTTCATGTCAGTATTCTCACATAAGTGCTAGCAGAGTTCCCGAGAAAGGAAGAAGATTGGAAGCTGAAATGATGAAAAGAAAGCTGGGTGTGTAAAGGAGGACAGTGAGCATGCCAAATTGGAGAGTGGAGCATTAATTGCTTTTGTGTGTGTATATATGTATATATATATATATATATTTACACAAATCTAAATAAATAAAGAACAGGTCGTAAAATGAATCAAGATAAAGAAAATGTAGAAATTGTGTTAATCATAGGAGCATAGTTTATTTTAGTGTTGTGAGTTTTATTGGATAATTGGCTTGAAAAGCTTGTCTAGTGACACTGTCTCTTTTATACAGCAATATCTGCTGTTCACTAGGAAAAGGAAATTGCAGGTGTCTGCAAACAGACCCATATACTATATATTAGCAAATAAGTGCTTTCTGCTTGAAAGCATTTTTGTGTGGCAATTGCCCTTGAAGTTTCCTTCTGTATCACATGCGGGTCAGTGCAAGACAAAACAATCAAACAGCTCTTCAGTGTGTCGGTAAACATGTGTTTGTAGTTAGGTGAAGGCAAAAATCCTCTGGGGGCAAAAATGTGCTAACTGAGACCACTGCTGAAATCCCTTAAATAGAAAAGGCAGGTGCCAGCATCACAACACAGCCGATCAGTGTACAAAACACCCGCATCTCATGACAAGAGCTTTCCACGCTCAATCACACAAATCCTTATTTGGGATTCCTGTATCTATTGGGTAGCAGGTTCATTTTCATTTACACCATGGCTATAAATGTAACTTCTAATTTATCTCCTGCTAAAAAGTATGTATAAACGACTTAATGTGCAAATACTGACTTTCTGTGCTTATGGTAAATGTCCAACCATTTAATATTACAAATCATCAAAAAAGAGAATCTGAATAATCAGCCTCTTTATAAATCCACACAATTTGTATAGACTATTTTTTGTGATCCTTTCACATATCTACACCTAGACATATACCAGCCATTTACAATCATCTTCTAGTAAAAGTTTAAATATTTGTGCAAAATGTTTGATGTTTAAATTCAAGTTCTTCCAGAATTGTATTTCATCTGATGATTTAGTTTAGAGGGGTAGAGCACAAGGAAACTAGAATTCATTTTGGGGTATCTTATTTTATTTTTTTATAAACATAGATCTATGTTTTTTTGAAGTCCTGTTTTAAAATGAACGCATGTATAACAATCTTAGGCTGCCTACACACCTCCAATATTCGTTGCTGCTTTTTATTTCCAGAGTGACAGATGAATACTGTACACACAGCACTGTTCTATGAAGAGGGGAGGGGGGACGAGTCCGCTGCGCCCTGCTGTGCTCTCCTCCTTGGACCTGTACAGTGGTTGTTCCCATCTTTCATTCATGAACGACATTGAGCGACCCCTGTACACGTCTTTATTATTATGTAGTGTAGATATGTAGTGGTGGGAAGTAGTGATGGTTTCAAAAGACAGAAGAAGACAGGTAGGCAAGTTTGAAAAAATGGGTTTTGAGCGCACTTTTAAATGAGCAGAAAGTAGGAGCAAGCCGAATAGGACGAGGAAGACCATTCCAGAGAATTGGGGCAGCTCTAGAGAAGTCTTGTATCTGTGCGTGTGATGAGGTTATGAGTGAGGAAGTCAGTAGTAGGTCAGTGGAGGAGCAGAGAGAGCGGCTGGGGGAGTATTTTTTTACCAAGTCAGAAATGTAAGTGGGACAATAACTGTGGAAGGATTTGAAGGCAAAGCACAGGAGCTTGAGTCTTGCCCGAGACACGCCGGACGGTTCTGTCAGGTGAGAATGCTCTGCCATGTGCACATACCTTTAAATTCAGACAAGGGATGCCTTTGTACCCAAACCTTGGAAACTGTTAAAAAGACTGGAGAGGAATTGTGTGACTGGCAATGGGAAGAAGACATTGGCAGGAATTAGTACTGATTTGCTTCTCAGGTGCAGGCAACAATTTGGTGTCTTTTTCTGCATACAGATCCTCTACCAGCTGGGTCCTTCCACCTTTGTCCAGAGACAACTTGCTGCTACTGGAGGGCATGTTCAGACTAGCAGTAAAAAAACATGGCGTTTACTATACCCAGTACCCAGTTCACCCAGACGCCTACAGACAGTAACCACTAGGTTTCAGGTGTTTATAAATGCAGAATTTATTTTACTGCAAATCAAGTAATGGGCATTCCTGATCAAAGTTAATTGATAAATAAAGCAAATATTGATCAAGAATTGCCTTATTTTGCATTGAATAGCAGTAGATTTGATGTTTTATCTAATGTATATAATACAATACAATATATTTTGTGTATAATTACCTTTGGAGTGCATGTGCCAGGTGAAGTTTGCTTTAAAAAAAACTTCAGATTTGTTTTCTGCTTTCCAGGCATATTAAATCATACTAAATGATTGGTGCAGTAGATTTTTATATCATATACATTATATTTTACCTGTGGTAGATTATTTTGGGGCAGTTTAGGCAATACCCCAGGATTGGGAGCTGTAACATTTTCCATTCAGAAACAGTGATTAAGTTACAACTTTCACTGGGCTTTTATGGACAATTTCTAGTTTCTGAATTTAAAATTTCACCCTGAGCCTGGGAGGCACTAAAATTGAACAAAAATGTCACCAGTCGAAAAAATCAGCAAGAATTTTTTTAATGATAGCTGTGCTATGAAAAAAATACTGGCTGCTCAAAAGACAAGCAAGCCATTTTTGAATCAATATTTCTTTTAGCCAGTACATTTAGAAGGAAAGCATGTGATGGTTGGGAAAACTAAACCATGAAGACTGTCCTTAGGGGAAGTATGAATAAGGAATACACTTGATGTGCTTTGAAGCTGTTAATCCGCACCCACTGCTGGAAAATTCCCATTGATAACTTGAGCAAGTTCTGCCTGAAGTCATCAGACTAACATATCTAGGCATTGAGAATATGTCTTTAAGTATTACAGTATCCCCACTTACAGCCTAGCAAGCAAATGTCAGTTCATAAAAGCTTCTCTTAAGATGTCTCTTCTATCAGAAGTGCTGAGCTACATGTGGCTTTCTTCCCAGACAAAGCAAGCCTTTGTTCTTTGTATCAGTGGAGATCTCCTTTAGAGGGAACTTGAGACAGAAATGTGCCTTTTATCTTTCACGTCCTGTCATCTTCAAGAAGAACCACTAAGTATAATAAACAAGTAAGCAGCCTTCTTCCCTGCAACAAAGTACAAAAACCTCAACATAAAAAACTTTGTGCTCATCCATACAAGCATGCTGACATTTTGATTATAATCACATTGAGGTAGATGATGGAAGAAAAAGCCCAGACATTATTACATCAGATTCTTTGATTTCTGTGAAAAATCACTAATGTGTAACGACGTGAAATAAACTGGGTGAAATGGGTTTCCAAACTTTGCACTTTAGCATTGTTCTCTGTACTGAACTGAAGCTGAACTCCAGGCAGACAGTAAAACCACAAATGAATATATTTAATAAAGAAAATGATTGATTTTTTTCAGATGTAGCTAGCATAAGTCTTAATCTGGCATGATTCAGACTTTTGTAACATCCTAATGGCTGCTTTCTAGCAGAGAGAGTGCAGTATTTGGGGACAATCGGGATTGCTGCTAGGAGGAGAGAGCAGGGATGATTTTATCAGTGTTTTCACAATCATAGACTGAGAACAGGTAGCTATGCTGGTAACCTTAGCAGAAAAAAGTCAGGTAAGTCACCTTGCTGCGCAGTAGGTTTGTGTAAACCTCAGGAATGAACAACAATACTGATCATAATTTTCAATATGTATTTAGCTGTGTTTAACCCGAGTCTGTATGTAGGTTGTTTTCATTCCTCATGTCTTATACTTTCTCTGGCCACTTTGATCACCAAACAAGATCTAGAACAACCTAACCAAACAGGGCTAAGGTCCTCCTTTTGCCCCACTCTGACCGTAGTTATCCATGTACTTAGCATTGTGGGAGGTAAAGCATAACGTGTTTCCATATCCAAATGGGTCAGATATATTATTTTACACCAATAGCAAGAAGCTGGGCTCTTAAAGGAACCTGTTACTTTAAAGTTTTAATTAAGGTTCACTCGAAGGTCCTGACCCTGTCCAGGGCATCTTAGAAGAATTTTTCTATTGTTTCTGTGATGACAGGCCAGTGCCAGCAACACCTCTCCTTCAATAGACACAAGCATGCAAGTGAATATAAGCAATTTAACTATTTTCTTCTCTCTAGGATTTTTGGTGCTACATGATTTTTCAGTAAAATTTGTATGAACTGAGCTGTATTCCTACTATGGACAGGGACTGGTAGAAATACATGACAATACTTTTCTACAGATTTTTATAAAGTGTATGTGATTGGAATGGGATGGGGATCAGATAGAAATGTATATAGGAAACCAAAAACCAAGGAAGAATTTATATCTTTGCAGTAGGTGAGACTATGGTTCTATTTGTTTTCTGCTATTTATTTTGCCATGCTTGTTACCATTAAGTAGTATTTGGGTTGATATATTATAAAATACCCTTTGAGACTCCCTTAAAGCAAAGATGATATTTTGAGGATTCCAGTAGCTGCCACAACAATTATTATAATTACAGTAAGCAGATATGATCCAGATTGTGAGTGAGATCATCTAGGTGTCGGTATTTCTATGACATTATTGACAAGTATGCATAATGTAAAACAGTCAATGTCATAACATTTGTACAGATGAACTCATATCTGAAAAGCAACACTTCTACATAAAATACAGACCTACTGTTGATGTAAAAGTCTATCTAGTACATTGCACCTTTCTTACAAGATTATTTGTAGTTTGCCATCCATAGTGTTTAAGTGCAATTTATCTTGTTTTTAAACTGCTATGAGAAATATAAAATCATTTATTTTTTCTGTTATGAATTTAGAACAGGACAGGAATGTGTTCCAGGAAGATTCCAGTGTTGTAATATTCTAACATGTTGATTTACTAAAAAAGTATGTATTTTACTCATTTTACTAAGTATGCATTTGTTAGTTGTGGGATGTAAATAAATCTTCAGTAGGCTATGTGGCACATTTATGTCTTAGTGGGTCACCCCCATAGCCCACATTTCCTAAACTGTAATTGGAATGTAGCCTAAAGTAAGAAAATGAGCACTCCATATCCACTTTATAAAAAGTACAAGTTAGGGAATGCACACAAACCAAGAAAGCAAAATGTTGCATTTTGTAGTATTATTCCCATAGCTAACTTTAGTTGGGTTTGGAACTTCCTTATTCTATGACTAAGTTAAGCTTGAAGTAGACTTTCAACAATCACATTGAGTTTTCTTTTCATCTGTAAAGTGATAAAAGGTGAAAATTAGTGACTATTGTACCAATTCATTGTGTAATATATGCATAGAGACAGTTGAAAGATTTCCTTTAATAATTCTTTCTCAAAGACTGTGATTCAGGCAGTCTTCTCTCCCCTCAAACACTTTTTGATCTTCTTTGCAAATCAGATTCCACTCACCTGACATATAAGCAAACCCTTTACAAAAGGTCAATGGCTAAGCCTAAGTGAGTGTCAGAAAGGCAGGGCTGATCAGAAGGTGAGGGTCTTGTACATACAGGGGGTCCTTGTCAGTACTTCCCAGCTGCATTATATCTTTTACACTCTCTCAGTAATCAGTTTTGTTATATTAAAGAGTTGTGCTGTCTATAGGTGCAAGCGGTTTACTAGCAGTCAGTAAAACTTTACCTTACACAACATGAGTGCTGTATATTACAAAAGATAAATATTACCTTTTGTGTTTTACTTTTACAGGACAAGTATTTTTCATTTTGGTAGCTAGAAAATCTGCATGTACTTCCTGAGTTTTACACACCACAGCAGGTGTTATTTTTTCTGGATCTTTGATGGGATGACTGCTAAAGGTTTAAAAACTAATATCTGTCTGTAGAGACATACGAATTATGTTTAGGAGTTTTCATATCTATGTACTTTAAGAGTGTTAAATATATACAATACTGCATCTGTCTCCAAAAGCACCAGTTTTATATTATATTGTGTCATTGGAGTGTATTGTTTACCAGAAGGTTGTCTTAATACAAAAAGTCAAAAAAGAGTAAAAAAAAGTAAGAGTAGAGGGTAAATAATTCATAGACTAGGGAAAGGATGGGCTTAATTTATAAAAAAAGGAGGTTTGGCTCAGTTAATAGAAGAGAATAGAATTTGCACGGTGTATTCCAATTTCCATGTGCAGTAACAGGCTTATCCAGTTGGATTTTGATTCAAACACCAATGTTGACCATATGGCACTTTTGCTTGGATTGGAAGAGAAATTCTTAGAATTAGGTATTTTGCAACAACCTACCTTGTAATATTTGATTGTCTCCCAGATTGTGGCGTAAATAATTAAATTAAAATAAAAATACATTGTATATTAGATTGCACCACAGTTACAATAAATGGTTGCTGGAACCTGAGCTACAAATGAAGCTATAGGTAGAGGCAGATTGCTGTGGAGCATTCAGTTCCATGCTGACTGCACATTGAGGTGGGGATCAGACTCTCAGATTCTACCCGTACTCTTTTCTTCAGATGTTTCCATTCTTTAAATCTTGATAAAATTGTAAAGTCCAAAACACAATGGCTTTGAATCTAAATACTTAAATGTTTTTTGACTATTTCGCCTTGCTTTCTATTGTAGGCAAAGTAGTTCTTATGATATAGAAGATAGACAAAAAAGTTGAAGGGTTCTAAACCCTCTCACTATTCCAAAAACTTCAAAAAAGGATTTGATTATATATAATCTTTATTTGCTACAATATTGCTTTGTTATTGAATGGTTTATAATGGATCAAGCAGCTCAGTACATGTGACATAATTCAGGAACCTGCATTTTTGATAACTGGGTCAACTTTTCTAATATTCTATGTTGAAGCTTTGAACCGCATGATCCTTATTTCCTTGCTGTCACTTTCATGTTTGTTGTATCTCTGATGGTTTTGTTTCCAACAATGAACCTCTTCATCAACAAATTTCTGTCATTTGCACGAAAATAGATTAACAGTTTGGAGAATCCAATTCTGTATACTGTTGTATCCCCTGCAGTTAAGGCACATTAACTTTTTCAAGCATTGATGCTGTAGACAGAACTTTATTTATTTGGGCAAGGTCTACAGGAAGAACTGTGCAAAACAGCTAGCTTGTTCATCCAAAGGAAACCAGGTTAAAACTTATGGCTGATTAGTTCGTTCTCACTGGTTCTTTAATAATGGGACATGTTTTTTTATGTGCCAATCTTCAATAATAATGAATTATTAACAGAAGAAAGACTTTGTCACACCAGTATCAAAGGGTCAGACCACCCAAAACTGATATTTTTTTTGAGAGTTCCTTAAACAGGAGAGTAAAAATACCTGATTTATTATATAACTCTATTGGTGACATCTCCGTACTTCTGTATCTTCTGTATCCACACTATTTCTGGAGCTGGTATTCAAGGGCATGTTTTAATTTTATTTTATGATGATGTGTTAAGAAGTGCTGGGGCATACAAAGATGATGGGAACCTATCACCTGAAATACCCTAAATAGTGGAGAGAGTTTGGGAATTATGGCAGAGTTCTTGCTGCTGAAGTATCTATTACATGTTAGAAACCAAATGCAGACACAATCCACTAAGCTTCATCTATATCAAAAATATCATTTTTACAGGGACCCTTAAATAACAATCTAGGCAATGGACCACAGAATGTTGATGTTATTATTACTATTAAAAAAGTAAATCAGTAGCTGTAGGTATCACAATTATCAACAGGGATTTGTTGAGACAGAAAGTCATTTTAGTTTTTTTTCTGTGTTAAAATGTTCTGAAGGCTGCTTTAGGCAATATTATTATTATCATCATTAATATTATTATTATTATTATTAATAAACAGGATTTATATAGCGCCAACATATTACGCAGTGCTGTACATTAAATAGGAGTTGAAAATGACAGACAAATACAGAGACACAGGAGAAGAGGACCCTGCCCCGAAGAGCTTACAATCTAGGAGGTGAGGGAAGTAACACACAATAGGAGGGGAGAAATGATGTAGTGGGAAGTAGTGACGGTTTCAAAAGACAGCAGAAGATGGGTAGGCAAGTTTGAAAAAATGGGTTATGAGTGCTCTTTTAAATGAGCAGAAAGTAGGAGCAAGCTGAATAGGACGAGGACGACCATTCCAGAGAGTTGGGGCAGCTCTAGAAAAGTCTTGGAGCCATGCGTGTGATGAGGTTATGAGTGAGGAAGTCAGTTGTAGGTCATTGGAGGAGCGAAGAGAGCGGCTGGGGGAGTTTTTTTTAACCAGATCGGAAATGTAAGTAATAGACCATAATTCAGTACCTACACCACCCTCTCACAGCCTTAACATATATATTTAATGATTTACACATTCTGTATGTATTGCACTTTAGCTAGTGTTTGTCAAAGTTTAACTTTTTACATACCTGCGCAAAATGAGTAACATTGAGGCTAATGATATAATGAGAATGCTCACAAATAAAAATGTATGAGTATTCACTTATTTAGTCACATGCTGGTGACAAGTAAAAAGGGTTTTTTTCACATGATTGAATAGTTACCATTAAACATTTATTGTGAGAACATTGGATCATTCATGCATGGCCTACCATCCTCCCTTATCTGTGATTACCTTTATTTTAGGAAGGTGTAAAAAGTGCAAAAAAGTTGCACAAGGTATAATAACATGTTCTATTCTATACAATAAATTCCGATTGATTGCTGTATGTTATAAACATAACTTTTTGCCTTCTATATTATAATTATATATAGTTTTGTCTAAATGTTATGTATTTTCATTACTGGAGTATTCACTTTAGTTTTTTGTTTTTTTTATCGGTCCTATTTTGTTTTGCCACTGTAGTTCCACTGTTTACCAGGAGTGAAGGACATTCGAATCAGAATGGAAACTGATTTGATATCAAAATTTCTGTGTTGCTCTGGATGTCCTTCACTTCTAGCAGAGCATGGCATACCAAAACTCTGCCAGTTAATGCAGATACAAACATATTTCTTTTAGAAATTATTATAATACAGTATATATATATATAGCACCATCATATTACACAGCGCTGTACAATGTCCATAGTCGTGTCACTAGCTGTCCCTCAAAGGAGCTCACAATCTAATGTCCCTACCATGGTCATATGTCAATTATACAGTCTAATGTCATTTTTGTGGGGGAAGTCAAATAACATAACTGCATGTTTTTGGAGTGTTAGAGGAAACCGGAGTACTCAGAGGAAACCCACACAGACACAGGGAGAACCTACAAACTCCCTGCAGATAGTGTCCTGGCCGAGATTTGAACCTGGGACCAAGTGCTGCAAAGGCAAACATAAGGCAAGAATGCCACCTCGGTGCCACCGTGCTGCCAATGATTGAAATGATTGAAATGATAGAATACCAATTTCTGAGCCCAATTTCTTACACCAATGTAATAGAAACTATAAGCAATAAAACTCAAAGAGGTGTTTCCCTGATAACATCATCAGATCTGTTTAGTTAACTAGAAGAGTACCCATGAACTAGTAATTCTAAGCTAGGAAGCAGCAGAATAACTATTCAGGCTTTGCTTTCTGAAAGAGGTGTGCAAATATTAAGCCTGACTATACACAATTACAAAACTATTGGCAGGTAAAACAGTAAATAATATATAGTATATATATATATATATATGTATATATATATATATATATATATATATATATATATATAAGAACATCACGCCATCATGTCAAAATTATAAAGTGAATTTATGAAGATTTGTCATTATCCCCTAGTTTTAGGAAGCCATCTATTCTTTTAAGGCTTTCCTATATCTGGGGTTAATGTGTGTGATTTAGTTAGCCTATTACAAGGACTTTAGGAGGAATAAAAGTCCACTGAAGAACTTTTCTTCGTGTTTCCAAAAGCTACAGATTTAAAATATTTTCATTGACTTTGTGTGTTCTTTTATAGGTTTAGGAAATGGGTCCAGTGCGCTATTTACAGACAGGTCACAGCCCAGGTCCTTGGAGAAAACTGCATGGAGATCCTACAAAGAATCACAGTGTCACCACATGCTAAAACATCTTCATAACGGAGCTCGGGTCACTGTGCAAATGCCTCCAGTGATCGAGGGACAGTGGGTCTCAACAGGGTAAAAGCATTTTATCCTAATATCAAAAAGCTTTTGTGTTACTATGCAACTGAAAGGAATAAAAGTCAGATAAACCCCTATCGCCAAACTCACTGGGACGTGTATAAGTTTGGACATCGGTATATTCTATATTCAGGCCACAACTGCAGATTGGAAGGGGTCAGAAAGAAACAGATTCAGAACATTTCAAATGTTTCATTCAATATTCCCTAACCAGGAATAGAAATAAACAATAGTTTGCAGTCTAGTTCAAAATGTAAACCCTTTAGTCATTCACCCCATATGAATGTTGTAAATACATGTCTTTAGTCCTGCCAGGGTTATGTCAGAATCGGTTAAATACATCTGGCAGGAGAGAGGGGAGCTGTGTTTACCTTTTTCTACCTCAGCAGAATTCATCTAAACACATTTTCTTCTGCTCTCCTAAATATATGATTAAATGTCCATGCAGCTCATGCCACTTAATGCATTTAGATATATTGACTTATTACCATAAGAGTGCATCATAAACAATAAGCTATAGTGACCACCGCTGTCAAAATTTTAAGCTGCCGTGTCTGCAGGGCAACCACTGAGTAATCATGACACTGCTTTAGCGCTTATTCTATCCTGACAGTTCCTGTGTCCACTCCTGAGCTGGTAGAGCTTACAGCCACAACAGGCAGTCTCCTGTTTCCTTGTGGTCTGGCATGGCACATGCAAGGGAAACCTGTCTATGTAGAGTTTCCTTGCTGTCTGGCTTTAGAAGTACTTGGCAAATTGTGGCTGCTCCTTCTTACTTTTTATATATTTAGACTCATTCCTTAGGAGGCTGTAACTCATAGATTTTAATGTTGATGTCAAAGTGGGCTCTTTGGGAGTTTTAGAAAAAAAATCTAACCAACCCTATTATGCTTCGTGGTCAATAATATATTTGAAATTTTAATAAAAGAAACACTTTCCACGACTGACATAGCACTGGCAGATTATAAAGATGTTGTGTTCCAGAGTAGAATTTATTATTGTGTTCTACATTCTGGAGAGATTACATCTTAATTTAGATGTTATAGGACTATGTAGAAAACTAAGCTCTACTAAAGTTACCCGACCTATGATAAATTTATTTCATGTATTTGAATATTGTTAATATTATAATATGTTTCTGTTGTTCTCCTTAAAGGAAACCTGCCAGGTTTTTACTGCTTACTACCTGCAAGTGTAGAAACTCCACACCATTCACCTGGTCACCATTATCCCAGTCATTGCTTCAATGCTTAGTGGGTGAATGACCTAAGACAAGCAGAATATTAAACAGGTGTACTGTGGGTGAATGTAGTCAAAATTCAGTCTTATATTTTAAAATATTTTGTGGTTTGTTGAACATACAGTAAGATGATCATTTTTAGTATGTAACTTTAAAAGAGATGTAAAGCCCAACTCTGGCCAATATGTTTGTTTTTTGTTTCCCGCAGACATGGTATAAGCAAATAGATCTGCTAAGTTGTTATTATTGAATTTAACTGCAGTGTGAGACTTAACCTTATTTCCTGTCTTTCCTCTAGCATGATACAAATTAAGGGAGTATGTGTCACTGGAAAAGTAATAGCAATTCTGTAGCTAATGCTTCATTGTGATATTTTTCAGATGTGAAGTTCGATCGGGACCTGAATTCATCACAAGATCATACAGGTTTTATAACAATAATACATTTAAAGCCTACCAGTTTTATTATGGAGGACACCATTGTACAAATCCCACATATACCTTGGTCATTCGTGGCAAAATCCGTTTACGTCAAGCATCTTGGATCATCCGTGGTGGGACAGAGGCTGATTATCAGTTGCACAGTGTACAAGTGATACCTCACAGTGAAAGTATGGCTGAAAAACTCACCTGGATGGTAAACACAACTTGTTCTGGTCTTATACCCCCTGGTATGCCCTGGAAAATAGATGGCACTTATGATTTGTGGAAGGAAGACAACAGTTTTAGATGTTTAGAGGCTCTTAACTTTGCAATGCATGAACTTCAGCTCATTCGTGTGGAAAAACAATATTTGCATCACAACTTGGATCATTTAGTAGAAGAATTGTTCCTAGGGGATGTTCATACCGAGAGCTCCCAGAGGATGTATTACAGACCATCTAGCTACCAACCTGCTCTACAGAATGTCAAGGTAAACAATCAAATTTATGACATAGCCAAATAAGTACCTTGCCAAAAAGATGTTTTCACATTTGTCATATTCAAAGATGAGCTGAGTGGTTTTGGTAGATTTTTGCTGCTTACATGAAATGAGCCGACTCACCTGCCTGTGTTTCAATGCCAGGCGCCTTCATCTCCCTTCTGTTTTTCTTCATTTTGGATGATAGTTAGCCATTTTTATTGGCCGTGCCAGGATGACAGAACTCCTGCCCTGGCATGCAGGAATTTATTTATTCCAGCACACGTAAGGGAAGGCAGGATTGCTATGTTTCCCTGCCAACCAAAGCTGACGCTGCATATACGGAGCTCAGCTTTTTCCAGAAACCCAGTGCAATCAGGCAGGTAAAATATATTACTGCAAAAGGGACATTGCCTTTCCTTTTCTGAAATAATGACCTACCTGATCATGCAGACTTAAAAGTGGCACTTTAATCCAACTTTAAGGAAGAGTATTTCTTATCATATATGGTAATTTAGTTTGTGTTTCATTGTTCTTCCTGTGCTTTGGGTTGTGTTGGTTAAAACTTTTTTTAAAATAGTTTTTGCTGTTTAAGTTATCTTTTTGTAAAAAAAAAGTACAAAAAAGTAGCAGTTTGAAGCAGTCTCTGACCCCTAAAGGCCATTTGATCCTTTACAACTACCTTCCCAATTCTTATTGCCCTAAACATACATTGCCAACATTTTGGCTGAAAGTGAAATACATAGGATGCAATAGCTGACCTCCTTCTGAAAATGCTGATTGCCAGGTTGTTTTTGTTTTGTGTTTTTTTAATAACTGACTTAAACGTGGCTGCAGATAAAATGTGAAATTTCAACCCATACTTCTGTCTACCGCTTTATGTTTTTTTCTTTGTTTTATTGCAATGTTATAGTTTAGGGAGTGATAAAAATGTCTTTTTATCTTAAAACCATTGGTCCATCCCTTCTAGCCAACTAACGTAACCTAAAAACTCCACAAATACCACCCTGATGCTTACTTACCTCTTCATGAAACCAGTGGCCTCCTCTGGTGTTCCTGGTGGTAAATATTTACCATTCCATTGACCATATACCACCTACTAGATTGTAAGCTCCTCAGGGCAGGATCCTCTCCTCCTGTATCACTGTCTGTGTTAGTCTGTCATTTGCAACCCCTATTTAATGTACAGCGTTGCGTAATATGTTGGTGCTATATAAATCCGGTTTATTATTATTATTATTATTATTATTATTATTATTATTAATAATAATAATAACAACACTAGAGACACGAGAGCTATGGCCTCATTTAAATTTATGGGGTATCACTGTACAGGCAAAGAAGGTTTTGAGTAAGGTAAACACCAAAGAAGAGGTAAGTAGCATTAAAGGTGGATGAAGCAAAATTTTAGAATACATTTAGGAAGCTAGGGAGGGAAATTAGGAGTTTGTATTTATTGTAAGGTAAACTTGTCCCGTAATGTAGTTACCGCTATTTTGGTGGGAGAGGTGAAAAAAACCCATTTGGAGACATGTTTGATGAGGTGCGTTTAGCCTTTTCCTTAAACCAGTTGAAATACTTTAGGTGTTAATGAGTATAACATAATCTTAATATGTTTTTCTCAGAACTGGAAAAAATAACATTAGTAAAACATGATACGCACTTTGTGAAAAATAAAGCCTAATTAAGTAGAACACAGGCAGTCATTTCAAGGTTAGACTTCATCCGTGCTACTCCAGTGTTTGCCATTTTATTTAGTCTAATTGCAGCTCCTCAGAGAGCATGTTAAGTACTGAGACCCTGAGCCATAGAGCCATTTTCACACGCAAACGTGTTGATTTAAGCTTTTTACTTCCCCCTGGGGTAACCTGGGAGTGATAAGGTTCAAAAGTGAAGTGAAGTGAATTGCACTGTTTGTCAAAGTGTTGTCATACTTCCATTAGTTTTGTTATTACAAATAATAATCAAGCTGTGTAGCTTAAATCTAAGCAAGCAGACTCATAAAGACAAAAAACACACACCAGAGTCCAAACATTTTCTAAACAGGCCAAGCGAAGGAATAATGAGCAATGTCAAATTCTCCACTTGTTAGTGGCTTTACTTGTGGCTGCAAATGAGAGATAATGAAAGGCCTGGGCTTGCCATGTAGTGGAATGCAGCCATAACCACAAAATCAGCGTGCAAGAAAATTGGGCACGTTCCAAATTCCTGTAGCTCTCATCCAGCTTCAAGGTGGTAAATCAAACTTTCAGAATACATCTATGAAGAACTGCAGCTCAAGGGCTTCTTTTAGGATTGTAAATATTCATTTTAGCTTGAAGTGTACAAAATAAGAGCTTCATAAATTATCTTGTATAAGCCATGTCTGAGCAGAAAGATTTGAAGTTAATCAGAGCAGGATTTTGAATATGCCCTTGTTCACTCTGTGAACTTTAAAACAGTAGCAAAAGTGGGTAAAGTGCAACTGCATGAAGGGAGCATGTTGATAAAACTGTGAAAGAAATTTGTTTAATTAATGTTTTTTAATTATGCTTTTAATGCTTATTTTGTGGAGGCAGATATTTCCTAGAACTGCTCTTATTGGATCCCCTCTGTGTAGCAGCATGCTTGTGTTCCCTTGTAAACAAAGATAGAACCCCACGTTTGCTTACAGCCAATCTATTTTTATGTTTACACCATAAGATCAGATTGCATCAGCAAATGTAACTAAAATCTGGTATTGCAATTTTTTATCAACAGGTGCCACTGTGTTTTTAAGTGCAGCTAGGAAAAATACCTCAAAAAATCCCTAAGCATCAAGCATTACCATAGTCTTGCATTCACAGTTGACTTTAATTCATTTTTCCAAATTGTTTTGAATTTTTTTTCAAATGTTATTATATTGTCTCACATTAAAATTTGACATTATAATTTAATTATGTCCCACATCCTAAAATTTAAGTTGTAGCAAGATGCAGGTTCATGGACCCCTGAGGATGATCACAGATGTGGCAATGGTGATAGGGAGGTTTACTGATGGCACTTAATCAGCTTAAAAAGTAGTTTTTAAATGAGGAGGTCAATAGCCTAAGACAGAGACAAAATGTCAGCCAACCTATTTTGCCACTTAGTCCATGAAGGGTTTTTTAATTTGCTGTTCCAACTGGGCCTCTACTTATGGGCTACTGTATGCCTAATTTGACTCATAATACTCACTGTAAATGAGCTCTGAACCAATGCTAACTTCCAGGTCAAAAGGGATATATACTTAGCATATTGAGAGCTGTATATAACACTAATAAAAAGGTTCACCTCATATTGAATGGAGATATATTGTGAGCCACCACACATACACAGTAGCATAGCACCCATAGGCTGATCTTGTGCTCGTATTCTGTCTGTATTTCCTGGAACTCTGTT
Source organism: Pyxicephalus adspersus (assembly GCF_032062135.1). Classification (NCBI taxonomy): domain Eukaryota; kingdom Metazoa; phylum Chordata; class Amphibia; order Anura; family Pyxicephalidae; genus Pyxicephalus; species Pyxicephalus adspersus. Next base: position 48,728,681 of record NC_092862.1, on the reverse strand, counting down.
TTATAAAACCTTTCACAGCATGCTTGTGTTTAATGGTAAACAAAGATAGGACCCTACTTACAACTAATCTAGAGTGATTCCTATAGAATCCTAATTTTTTATGTTTACACCACAATACCAGATTGCATCAGCAGATATTAAAAAAAAATCTGGTATTGTATCTTTTTGTATCAACATAGCCCCATAAGTGATGGGTGCCACTGTGTTTTTAGGTGCACCTAGAGAGAATACAATCCCTATAGCTGCGTACACACTTCCAATTTTTATCGTTGGAAATGAACGACGAACGAACGACCGATTGGCCAAAAATCGTTCGTAAAAAAAGTAACCAACGACGCCGACGAACGAGGATAGTCGTTGGAAATGAACGACCGGACCGGCGGATCGGATTGGACGACGATCGTTGACCATCTATCGTGTGTACGGTCGTTCAGTGATCGTCCATGGTCTGAGCATGCGCGGTGAACGAACGTTCGCTCACTTCCTGTGGTGCACGTCACTTCCTGTATCGTTCAAACGATTGCAGATATCGTGCAGGATCGTTCGTCGTTCGTTTACCAACAATAAAAATTGGAAGTGTGTACGTAGCTTAAAATGTGTTAGGCCCAGCTGTAGTCCAGCTAGTTGTGATTAAAATCAGGCAATAGCTATTGATAAATGCATGAAAGAGAATAATTGGCCAGTAAGAGTTCCACCTAGTGAACCTTTTATTGCAATGGATTATACCTTTGAGATGTAAAAAATACTTGGTATATATATACCCGGTTTTAGCAGGGGGATACACTTGGTAAATCTTCCTTCATTTTGTGTCACTTTAAAGAAAACCTCTGGTACATAAAGTGTACTTGAATGGCATATTTCAGCACAATACCATTTTACATGTATACATGTTACATGTACATTGTATTGGCTTTTGTATGTTCAAAGGGGATTTGGCCTTGTCATTTGAAACAGGTTGGATTGTTAATGATACATGTACATAGTATAACTGTATATAACTCACCTGGAAAGGAATAATTATTTTTCTGTTTTATTTGAATGAATATGTCAAGGCACATGGTTAATTTGATTTCATTTGGATTATTTTAGCCATGACTGAGGCTGTCTAAGGACAGACAAATGGATTATCTGTTTCTTTGATTTCATATGTCACATAACTATATATAACTGTATTAGATGATACATTATAAATAGACATTAGAGCCTCCAGTAATTGCAGAAGCCTGTCTTATGTAATGTATATATGTTTTGTTTGATCTTAGCAATGCCATTGAAGTAATCAGGTTCACAACTCCCAATATTCACATACTCTCTGCATGTTATAACAACACATAGACCTATTTGTTTGAACTTTTACATTTCCTTTTTTTAAACCAACAATTGCAGATTATAAACAAAATAATATACTACACATCTTTTGTGCTTTAAGATTAGTTGTCAGGATAGAAATATGGGAGCTGCCAATACTGACTTCTTTTTGTGCAAGGTCTGGTGTCATCATCTTCAATTATGCATCATTACAGACTGGCTACAGATCCAGCTTTACTTGCTGCATAGTTCTTCCAGCTTTGTGACTTGCTTGGTTGGTGAAATGTAGTACCTGCAATTCTTTTCTTTCATTTTTTTACTCTAACCTATGCCATGTGCATGTAGGTTACTGCCACAGCACAGAATTATTTTTCCTTTGCTCCCTTGTTGCTTCATTTAGTTAACGAGAACAGAGAAAATGTCCAGTACATGAAATACCAGTGATTTGAAGAAAGAGTTTTTGGCCATTTGTAAACTCAGACTGGAGTGACTCAGACCAACAGGGTTTACTTCCCTGATAGATTATGTGTTACTGGGGAAGAACACCTACATTTATATATGCTGCTTTGACCAACCTGTGAAAAGATCAGTGGTTTACATTCACTGAATTAAATAACCCATGACAGCATGGGGGAGTAATTGCCTTTCCATTTATTAATCCACCTTAGGGCCTGGGGTTTGAAAGAGGTCTCCTTATCCCTTATTTACTTATGTATGTGATACTGATAATATATTAGCTAGTAGACATGTTTGCTTCCTCCTAATATGAGATAGTAGAACAGGGGTTGTTTTTATATATATATATATATATATATATATATATATATATATATATTACATATAAATTATAGTTTTAAAAGGGTGATAACGTATCACATTAGATGTGTCCAGGTCAGGCTCGACACCCATAAAGGACAAAAGTATCTTTGTTTTGGCCACCACTGTGATTGAAGTGTACAAGAAAATGACGAGCAGGACTGTCCACTCCTCCATTAAAAAAACATTAAATAAGTAATTTCTATTGGTGAAATCAGGGAGCTAAGTCTATGCATTACACTCAGTTAGTGCTTAGGTTGTCCTGGGCATCTGCTGCCTTTTCAGAGAATCAGACAAGAAAAAGAAGGCATCCGAAGGAGGCATAACAAGAAATGTATTTTCACAAACTTTTACACCAAAATATATGTTTTCATTAATATTGTCAGCAGTTTAACTTGCCATTGTTATTTGCAAAGCCCCTGAATGTGGTATTGTCATCAAAATTGCTAAATAAGCCATGGGGATCTTTAGAAAGATGTTAGATGTTAGTTAAATGAAAATGTATTAGTAGTTTTATCTAAATTAAAGTGAAAATAGGGCTATTAAACCACATTTTTAGTCCCCTGCTAAATTCTTCAGTTACTTGCAACCACTAAGCATATTACTGTAACTAAAATTGACAAGGATTCCAGAGAGGCATGTGAGAACGTATCCCCAGCAAAAATGTTAAAATAAATGTTTTTCTATTATCATTACCTAGAATTTATATAGCGCCAACATATTACACAATGCTTTACAATATCCATAGTCATATCACTAACTGTCCCTCAATGGGGCTCACAATCTAGTGTCCCTACTATAGTCATATGTCATTACCACAATCTAAGGTCAGTCTGGGGGGGGAAATTAACCTAACTACATGTTTTTGAAATGTGGGGACCACTTTGGTCCTAATACTATCACTTTGATTTAAGAAAAAGTATGTGCTTTCTTAAAATGTCTTCATGTGTTTTTTCACAACTTCACACTGCCCAACACCCCAAGAACTTTCAGTGCACAAAAATATCTTGTCTATTCCCAAACAAGGCATTTGTAAGATTTCATCCTCTTTTTGACCATTGTAAAGTATTAAAAGTGGATTGGTCACAGAAGTTACAGAATATGTTATGATTTGTTATGATTCCCCACAACACTTTAGTAGATCATTGTAATTGTCTTCTACTACTATACCTGGGCAGGCGCACTGACTGAAAAATTAGCGCACATCACACCCTGCCCTCAGTGAGTATAAACTTGAATGAAGCTTTCGTTTTCTTCTCTCTTCCTCCAACTGAATGGATATTGTCTCTTGTGGATACAGGATATCCTCAACAATATTATTCTCATTATATATGATCAAAAGCCTTGATACTAGCACTTCTTTACTGAAATGACATTTATATGATCTTATATTAGCTGCTGCCAACAAAACTATTTTCCGCTAGGCACACAAAGACAGTTTTGAATTGCTCTGGGTAAAGCAGCCAATAGATACCAAGTCAACCCGTTTAACTGGTTTAGCATGTAACAGTTCATACTGCATTTGGTGTACAGATCCGATCTCTCCAGTCCATCTCTTTATCTGAGAACAAACACAGAACATATCACAGATATTCCAACAACTGCTATGCACTGTGCAGCATTCAAAAAGTAATTGTTAAGAGGCCTGTGCTATATCTTCTCCCCATCTGGGGAGAAGCAGAAATTGTAGACTGTAAATTAGAATCCAAATAAACCTACATGTTTTACATTTTTTAGACCTAGGCAATGAAAGTGTTACCAGCAGTAGTAGCTTGTACTCCATCCACCGTAATGGGCCTGATTTATTAAAGCTCTCCAAGACTGGAGAAGATAGACTTTAATGGGAGAACCTGTATTATTCAGCAAACCTGGAATGGAATTGGTGCAGGATTGAAAACATTTGCCAACTAATAGCAAATGATTTTTAAGAAATCCATTCCAGATTTGCTGGATCCAACAGGTTCTCAATTTATAGTCTATCTCCTCCAGTCTTGGAAACTTTTAATAAATCAGGCCCAATATCTATCAATCCCTCCTTAACTACAGACCTAAGGTGTTTCTCAAATTATCCCAAACAGCTATTCATTTCACCAAGAGTACTCATCCTCTTTTTGTACTTTGATTCTATTTGGTGTTGGGCAACTTATTAGAGGAACATTGCTTGTGTCAAACATTCCCTTTGAGATGACTGGTAATACGATTAACTACTATAAGGTGAAGTGATGACTAGTTAGGTAATGATTATTAGAAATTAGGAGAGGTGGAGGATCTAGAGATTCAAAGATAGCAGCATGGTAGAGGGAGTCATGAGCAGGCAACAGGGAGGATGGAGAAAAAAAAAAGATCCATAGAATAAATCTCAAGGTACTGCTCCCCCTCCAGAAATGAAAAACCCAATATTTGGCCTTATTATCTGTCACTACAGAACTTGGACGTGTGTACGCAGCTTTAGAAAGACACTCGACACAAATCGTTAAAGAATATAAATAATCAGAGTGGGTGTGATATGTCCTAGATATTCTACTTCTGCAGACTCAGCAATGTCTAGGCAGTATCATGTGTCAAACAGTTCACCGTAACTGTTTTGGTAGAAATGGTGGATTTTTCAGCCACAAATGGCCTTGTATGGTATTCCCTAAAAATAAGACAGATCTTCAGTTTTAGGTGTATATCTGTAGGGCCAGAAAAATAAATTCCTTGTGTTCAAATACTTCCACTCTATCTAGAACAAAAAAAGTTTTTCAAATTTTGTCTTTATCAACCGCCCGCCAGGTTTTGAACCATGTTCAAGCACAGTTCAATGCTGTATGAGTTTATTTTTCAATGACTTTCTGAACAACACATCACACATGTGAGCGGCTCTTAAACTTTAACAATCATCTTTCAACTGCATTTTTGTTAGTTGAAAATTTGGCTTGTTGTGAATACTTTCTTAAAGATATCTAAAGCATAATGTTCTATTTAAAGATAATGTAAAACGTAGATTTAGGAAATCCGTAGTGCTGTAAAACGTGCTACATGTGACAGCAGTGTAGAGATACAGATCTCTGCAGACAAACATTTCCTTTATGGAAAAGCAGCACAATATTCTAATCAAGATCAAAGGGGCTTTGATATAACATCAAACAGCGTTTTACTTAATCTTAACCTTTCCATCACTGGAGTGCCCTAGCAAAGATCTGCCAAGTTAAAGTTACTGGGCACAGACAGCATAACCAAATATCATCTGCAGTTATTGAAATCTGAAAAACCTAAATGTAATTTAATAGGGACAGGGTAAAAGTATTATGGTTGTCTATTTACTATACTATGGATTTTGCAACCAACATACCGGAATCTGGGGTTTAGGTATATTATTATCCAATGGCTTTTCCAAATAATTGTTTTTATTAATAATACTTCATAAAAAAAAATCTCAGAGAACAGAAAATTAGGAGCCATTAGTGCTATTAGCACTTTTTAAAGTAGGTTAGCAATGACTTCTCTCACATGATAGATTTGTGTATAGGCATCCCTGTGTTTTGTGTCTTTACCTCCAAAACACGCCAGTTTTAGCTTAATCTGAATATTTAGGAAATTGTGTAGCCACATATCTTCTATCCACTTCCTTCCTGGATAACATAAATGGTTTTATAAACACCATGTTAGAATATTTAATTTAAAAACAAGTCAATAAAAACTCCAAGCAGTAACACACCTTGTAAAGTATATAATGAATCATTTACTTTTCGGATAATTGATCTAACGTTACAATCAATTTCATGTCTAATTTTATGTCAAGTTACGATTTTTTGCCTAATTGAAATATTCTTTTTAACACAAAAGCTGTTTTGATGTCAATACAGTTGTTGAACAATTGACAAAATATTTTGCCCAAATAATGATTGTTAAGATATGAGTAAATTGAATTGTTTTAATCAGCTTGAAAAAATCACTGTGTATTGCTAGCCGTATCTCCATTCTTGATTATTATCTCTACCACTTCAGTTTGCCAATTAGGAGCCCATGAACTTATTTTCCATGAAACATGCTAGCACACCAGAAAGTGATCTTAACATCTCTAGGCCAGTTTTTACGAACTTTATCAATTGATCCCAACTCCTGCTATGATTTTAAGGTGCAAATTGTTGTGGTCCTCTTGGGATTCCATTTTTTTTATGTCCATGAGTACCCAAAAATGAAATGTCTTTTGGCAAGTACATTTAACCAATGATATGAATTTCACCTGTGTATTTAGATGTTTGCCTAAAATTCAGACATAAATTTGTAAACAATATTTAGAGTCCTTAATCCGTATACTGTGTTTTATATAACTGAATTTCATGTTTTTTTTTCTTTATACTTTTATTTCAGAACCATGATCAGTCATGCATCGCCTGCAGAATAATCTTCCGCTCAGATGAACATCACCCTCCAATCTTACCTCCTAAAGCAGACCTTACTATTGGATTGAATGGAGAATGGGTGAGCCAGCGCTGTGAGGTCCGACCTGAAGTACTCTTCCTCACCAGACACTTTATCTTCCATGATAAAAACAACACCTGGGAGGGATATTACTATCACTACTCAGATCCCATTTGCAAGCATCCTTCCTTTACTATTTATGCCAAAGGACGCTACAGCAGAGGAGTGACTTCAAGCAAGGTCATGGGAGGAACAGAATTTGTCTTCAAAGGTGAGTAAGACACAAGAGTTTAATTAGATCTGAGCATGAATGAACAAAGCAACAGGTACCTTTCCTAGAAATAATGTAAAGAAAAATCAAATACATAAACAGGTATGAAAAGAAGTTTCAAATGGTAATTTACTGATTATTTATTTTTTTGACCTGAAAATATGGTTGGAAAAAGAATCAGTTTATATTCAGGTCACACCAATAAACAGCGCTGTGTCCTCACAATAATTGTATAACAAACTTTGATAAATTGATACAGAATTTACATACGGAGCGGAGAACACACCGCTGTTTATTAGTATGGGAGTGATGCTGTGTTTAAACATATTCTAAATAATACTCAGAAATATAATTAATTCCCAAACATTGTTATCAGTTTTCTCAGCTATCATATATTACCTGTAAAACTCTAAAAGGGATTACCTATTACCTATCCTGGATCACACCAGGAGAGCAGCCTAAGGTAGCAATGTTGCTTCTCCATTGATACATTACAGTGTGTAATTGTTTTCCCCCCTAGGAAAGAACGCATGTTACTTGCAGGTTCAAACTTTTATCTTTTTTCTTTTACAGTAAACCACATGAAGGTGACTCCCATGGACTATGCTACTGCTTCTCTACTAAATGTTTTCAATGGTAATGGGTGTGGAGCTGAAGGTTCCTGGAAAGTAGGTGTAGAGCAAGATGTCACTCACACAAACGGTTGCGTGGCTTTAGGAATAAGGCTTCCACACACTGAATATGAGCTCTTTAGGATGGAGCAAGACTCCCGAGGAAGATATATACTTTTTAATGGCCACAGACCAAGTAATGGCTCCAGCCCAGACAGACCTGAAAAGAGAGCAACTTCCTACCAGGTGCCACTAGTTCAGTGTGCCTCCTCACCACTTAGATTAGAAGAGACAATCGATGGAGTCCATAAACTCAGATCGGGAACGCATCTACTTTCATCATCTACATTTATGTGTTTTCCTTTACCATATTTGTGTTTGTTTGTACTACTTTCTATTTGGACCAGTTGAAGTAACTTAAGAAGATCTTTGTTTTTGTATTTTAATTTAATGGGACCATGGACCTGTTGTTTTATTGAAGAAATTCTACTTGATGCACTTGGATGCCTGAGAACTGGTGGCCTGGCTACAAGACCATACCCTATCCACAGCTTAATCTTCAACTGGCATTCACTTTACCCTAACATGACCTTGTCTCATTTGGTTGCACAACAGTAATTTCACTTGCAGCTGATAATTTTCTGTTACTGATGAGAAAATAAGTAGTTTATAGCCACTGATGTACGCCTCTAGTCTGTGCCATATTGCTGTTGTGACATATGTATGTTTTCAAATGCCGAAGTTCTTCCTAACAGTGTTGACCAGTCAGGATTGATTTTGTACAGTATTGTGCCTCAACTCTAAAGACTGACTTTGTCTGTGAACTAGCTCTTTTGCTTTGAGAGGGGTCAACTGTTTTATAGTCCCTTCAACATCAAACAGAGCAGAATATTTGCTGTATATATCTTTATATTGTACATATATGTATATGAAAGATGCATTGATTTATATTGACATATTACACATTTTACACCAAAGAATAAAAACGTGAGAATTTCTGGGTAAATGATTTTTGTATTAATTGTTCATCTATATTGGATTTTAAATATTCATGGGTCAACAGTAAATGTCTGCTTGATTTTTCTCTGTCTGTTTTGCTCTTGGTGAACTTTGTGTTTGTTGGACCGGTTACACAAATGTGAATTGGCCAAAAATCATCATAATAATTCATATTTTTCTCTAAGCTGATATTTTCTTGTTTTTGCACACTAGCTTAACCAATAAGTATGCTACTGCAGATGTCATAATGTGATCTCCATCCCATACATTACCCCCTTTTGATTACACATCTGCCATCCAGCTTTACACATCATCCAACCCTTCCCTCTCATCCCTTCTCCACCATCCCACCCAGCCAATTCCCTCTGCCCCCCTTTACACATCTGACTTTTCACCTTCCTCTTCCCTTCACCAACTGTTATCTCTTTACCTACCCCAGGCAATGCGTTCCTATTCCACTATAGTCACCTTGCAATGAAACCTTGATGGTTTATTCCCTTTTGGTCAATCTTTCCCTTTTCCACTCATTTTACATTGTGCCATTGCTTTGCTCCACTTCCCTGCAATCCAGCCATTAGCTACACTTTTCAGCCTCTAATAATCCCCTTTCCCCGTACCCATCACCCTCAGATCCTACAACCAGTGGAATCACAATTCCACTTAGTTCCCAAGGATTCCCATGGCATTTTTAATGTTAAGCATCATTTTCTATGTCTAACAAGGACATATTTTTATGTACATAACAAACAGTTGAGCTGGTAGCTCAGATGGTAGAATAGCTGTTTTGTGAGCCTAGGATCCTGATTTGAAAAAATTATGGCACATGCTGCGTTTTTTATTATTATTATTATTATTATTATTATTATTAATAATAATAATAAACAGTATTTATATAGCGCCAACATATTATGCAGCACTGTACATTAAATCGAGATTTCCAGTGACAATGTTGAATACCACAAAGTCAAACATATAAAGCCAGGTCAAGTATTTTTTTTCTTTGCTTTAAAATGCCAATTTAATTTTTTTTAAATGTTACAGTATATACTGAACTATAAACCAATATGCTTTTGACCTTAAAAATGCTATTAGAAAAAGAATCTCACTTTATACTGGGGTGACCTAGAACTGCATTGGTCTCTGTTTTGGCAGATTAGCTGTTTGTAAAACTCTACATAGGGACACACCACTGTCTATTGGTAGCCAAAAATAATGCACAAAAGATCTTTTAAGAAATAGTGACCAACCAAAGCCAACTCAAAAGTACCAAATACTTTAAGCTATAAAAGGGGGGTGAACAGATTGAGGCCATATGATTTATTATTGTCCCTTTTCATATAAATGTTGGACTATGAAATTATTTATTGATATTAATAATATTGGTATTTCTAATAAATACTGTTTGGAATATTAGCAGTGATAATCACATTTTGTGCCCCATGTTTTTTTTCCTGTTTTTTCAGGTGAAAATAAGTACTGTTAAGGACAAGTTGTCTCTTGTTTTTATGTATGCTTTCAAACATTTGCACTGGTGACAGGGTTGGTACATAAAAAGCCCAGTTACATATTAGCTAAGTTATCTTCAGAACAATAGCAGTGGGTTTAAATGTGAATAAAGCTCAAAATCCTTATAATAGCTTTTATTTTCATACACACAAATGCATTGGGAACATTTTACATTCAATTCCAAATGAAAACATAAACAAACATTTATCAAATTTGTGTTGTTTCTTTACTAACAGTGAAGAAAAGGGAATTTTAGGCTGTTCAAAAAAAAGTTTTGCATTCTTCTTTACAAAAGTAAACATTCTTTTTTACATTTATTTATAAACTGAAACATTTACAAGATTTTACTTTACTTTCAAGCACTGAACTAATAGCTAGTTGGATAACCATTGCATTTTTGATGTCACCGCACAAGTTTTCTTTTTGATTAACCCCCCTAACAGTATTCCCGAGTGTGGCTCGGGGTTACCTTTCATTACAAAAAGTGGTAACCCCAAGCCACACTCGGGGTGGGAATTAACGGCTTACCTGGTCCTCACGAGCCCGCCGCGTGTGAATGCTGGAGATGCAAGGCTAGGGCATGCAGATGCCAGGTGAGCATGCGACGAATGTGCTGGCAGCGTGCGTGCGTTCGGGGTGTGACTGGCGGGACATTTAAAATTAGAAGTATTTTTAATTGTCAAATGTACCAATTTCACATTTAAAAATACTAAATCATACTGCAAGGGAGTTTAAAGTCCAGGCCACCCCATAACGTCAATTTTGTTTTTCGGGAACCAAGACGTTGCTCGTTTGTTGTCCTGTTGAAACACCCATTTTAAGGACATTTCCTCTTTGGTATAAGGCAACATGACCTCTTCAAGTATTTTGATATTTTTAAACTGATCCAGGATCCCTAGTATGCGATAAATAGGCCCAACACCATTGTATGAGAAACATTCCCATGTAAGGATGCTTGCACCACCATGCTTCACTGTCTTCACAGTGTAACTGTGGCTTAAATTCCATGTTTGGGGGTCCTCTGACAAACTGCCTGTAGGCCCGTAAACCCAAAAAGAAAAATCTTGCTTTCATCAGTCCACAAAATGTTGCGTCATTTCTCTTTAAGTCAGTCAATGTGTTCTTTGGCCAGCTGTGACCTATTCAGCATGTCTTTTTTTAACTTTGGGACATTGCAGGGGCTTCTTGCCGATACCTTGGCTTTACATCGGCGTCTTCCAATTGTAACAATACTCACCGATTACTTTAGACCTTCTTTGATCTTCATGGAGATGATCATTGGTAAGTCTTTGCCATTTTAACTATTCTTCTTTGTGTTCAAGAGGCAGATTCCCATTTTCTTCCACATCTTTCAGGTTTTGGTTGACATTTTAAAGCATTTGAGAAAATTTTAGCTGAGCCTATCAATTTCTGCACTTCTTTATTTGCTTTCCCCTCTACAATTACCTTTTTATTCAAAGTACGCTGTTCTTCTGAACAATGTCTGGAATGACCCATTTTACTCAGATTTTCAGAGAGAAATACACTATAACTAGCATGTACAATATTTGCTGCCTTCCTTCCTTAAATAGGGGTCATAATTTGACACCACTTCTTTCACAGAATGAATGACCTCAGTAATTGATATCCATACTGCTGTTATTTTGAACAGCCTAATATTCCCTTTTCTTCACTTTCTGTAAAAGAATAACATTATTACATTTTTCTTTATGTTTTGATTTGGAATAGATTGTGCAGTGTACTCAATGTATTTGCATGTGGGGAAATAAAAACTAATATAAGGATTTTGAGCTTTAATCACTTTTTAATCACGCTGCTATTATTCTGACCCCACAACTGTATCTTTATAGAAAGCCTATGGCATTTTTATGTTCCGTGTCCAGTTTCCATGTCTAACAAGGACCTCAATTTGCAGGAAAGGTAACAAGCCGTTTCACTTTTTGCTCAGTTAGTAAAGCAGTTGGCTTCTGAGCATTAAGTATTATTATGAATTCATCTTTAGGCAAGGATGGTAGCACCCAGTCAAATATTTGTTTCACTTCATAAAGCCAGTTCCTTTTCTTGTCATTTTGCATGTTGGCTCCCTGTTGAAGCAAGCTGGCTTTCAAGTGGTGATGTTGACTATAGCAACTAGTCAAACATTTTAGAAACCAAATTAAATATTTCTATTGTTTCATTGCAGAAAGCCAATACAATGTGGAGTTTTTAGACATTAGGTTTTCAGTTTTTATGTCCAATGAAACCCTGAACTTTGGCAGCCAAATAACAAAAGTGACATAGAAGCGGGAATCCATATATGGGAGCAACAGGGTAAGGTGACTGTGTAGGGAAAACAGTATACATATTTCTATCATTTCATTTTGGAAAGAAGTTTTTTTTAAAAACTTTCTGCCTAAGAAGGTCCTAATTTTCAGAGCCCCTTCCAAGCAGAGTAGCTGGTGGATAAATTACCTGTGATGTGTCAGGGTTTCCTGAGCTGGAACAGAAGGGGAGACCAGCTTGGCAGCAAACATAAATAACCTAACATCAGGGATATGTTAAGTATGTTGATTTGGAAGTGAATGCAAAAAATACACAGCAAACAAGAGTGAAGCCTAAACATGTGAGTCATGTGAACATTAGTTCTGAGTTTATTGGAACAATCTGCATGTCAAGCATTTTCAAACAACAAGACATGGTTAAATGTTTCTTTTTATCATTCTACTTTTTATAGTCAGTTACATGTTTTTATGAATATGAATATTAAATGCACAGTTCAATCTCTAATATGGACCTCGTTTCCTTTATTCTTCTAAACAGTAGTGTTCATGGCTCAGCTGGTAAAATGTCTGCAATGCAAGTGTACAAGGTCTGAGCCTAAATCTCTGTTTCTGTCTATTTTTTCAGTACAGAAAGTCAATGGCTTTTTTTTATATTTTATTTCCTATTTTACAATGAACATTGTGTCTCCAGTTTATATTACTAATTAGGACCTTATGTAGCATCAGCATGAATTTGATTTCCTGGCGTGGCATGATAAATTGTAGTCGATTGCAATTAAATTTGTGGGCAATGTTGTGGATTTGCGATTCAGGTGTCTTGTCAGGGTACTCAGGTTGACATGGTGGTGCTAAGGGAAGCTGGGAATCCGGAGGTTGGGGAACTTGGGTGTTGCATGGTGGGAGTAGCATTAGGGTGATATATATCAGTAGACATGGTAAAGGGTGTTCATTAAAAAGGGGAACTGGTGTCAAGTGGGGTTTGGAAAAGGTGAGGTGGGTGCAATGGAAAAAGGCAGATTAGAAGGGGACTAAAGTGTAGTACCAGGGATAGGTAACAGAGGAGGGTGGCAAAAGGGTTAGATAATCTAGAAAAGGGTAGTAGGGGTGTTGGGGTAAAATCTGTGGACTCTTGGCAGTAACATATGGGTTGGGGGGATGTCAGTGGTCAACTTGGAGTGAAGGAATCAGAGGATTGCTGATTGAGTGTTTACCTAATACTGCGTCTTTTGCCATTCCAGACTCCTGTGTACCCCATGCACCACCCCAGGTACCGCTTTCCTTTTCACCCTGCCCTTCTGATGAACACCCTTATTTCTTGAGTGTTTTTTCCCTGTCAGTCAGCTACCTCTTTTCCCACTAATTTTACCCCATACCGGTGCTTTTACAATGTCACGAAGATGAGATCTAGATTTTTAGGTGAACATTTATCTGTTGAATGTCCTAAATCATTATTTTATCCAGTAAAGTTCTATTTGCCCTATTTACCACTATGAATAGCTCTTTTCCCTGTTCCTCTCCAGCGACAGTCATTAAAACCCACAGTTACCACAACCCTAGAGCTTGATGGTATTTTAAAGGGGTAACAATATGTGAATAGAGATGTATCACACATTGCGTGACACAATATTCACATATTCAATATTGCACAATATTTAGTTGGCAGGATATCAGTTAGCTATAATTAATATAATTAGTTTAAACTTAGCATTCACTTTTATCCACAGAATGAGAAACAGGGAAGAAAAACTAGGAAGGAGTAGGAAGGAGATCATTTATGATAATACTGCCATCTTGTGGTTAATCACCATATCTGTTAAAGTAAAATATATTTAGACTTGGTCTATAACAGGGCAGTCCAAATGTAATCCTTGAAGGATTACAAACAGGACAGAATTTTTATATAAACAGTAACTTTTTGGCAATACCTTGCTAAATTTACTACTGTATGAGAAAATGTAAAAATGTGTGCAGAACCTGGACCCTAAAAGGTCTGAAGTTTGAATAACAATTCCACAAATTGCTGGCAGAGTAGCAGTCATCTCCCTTGCAGCACACACATAAATTCATATTCTGTAATTATATTCGTTTTTACAAGGTTTTATTTAGGAATTCTGTTTTGAATGCAATGTACCACAATGAAGAATGAAGAAGTACAGAACTGATGCCACACAGCCAAGCAGCTAGAATTTCAAGAGCCAACAATTTCTCTCAGCTGGTCCTTTTATGACATTGATTTAAAAAAATGAATTTCTAAAGCATGCTTTTTGCCTTTTGGAATCTGAAAGAATTTTGCAAGACCAGGTTCTCTACTTTTCATGTAGGCAAACAATGAAGATCTTCTGTTAAGCCACATACACACTTGCGATAATAGTCATTGGAAAGGATCTTTCACGATCCTTTCCAACGACTATTATTGCACAATGCATGAACGAGTGCTGCACATACAGCACAGTTCTGCTCTATGGAGAGGGGAGGGTAAGAGCAACAGAGTGGCACCACGCTGTGAGCTCTCTCCCTTTCCTTGCATTATGATCATTCTTCATCTATCGTCCGTGGATCCGCCAGGACGATCGTTCAGACAATGGACCACTGGTGCTGTACACACACCAGATTCTCGCCAGATATCGTCCCTAAACCAATTATCGGGAGAGAACCGTTGGACGTGTGTACGTAGCTTTAGGCTTTATAAATTCTCAAATGTTTCTTTTGAAACTCATCCAAATACATTGTTTCCTTCTTAGGAGTAGATGGGTTGTTCAGTTATACCTTCTGTAAACACCAACATCCAACATAACTAGTGCACTGACATTAAATATTAAGTAGCAAAGTCTAAAGTAGTTTATATATTAAGAAGCAAAGTCCAAAGACAGATAAATGTCACATTTTATGCAAACAAAAAATGGAGGACACATAAGTGGCAACTTGGCTACTGTTCTCTCTACTTCAGGATTCCAGATTTTCAACCTTTCCAATGCCCCATTCAAGCTTGCAGTTAGCAGATGCAAAATAATATATGATTCTTCCTCCAGAGAAAAAGCAACCACATCAAAAGTCAAAAGCAACAATTCAGTTGAAAAGAAGTAGTTGGGAGCCCAGGTAAGCATGTCTGAAATGAGCCAGCTACACTTTCTGCATGTACTCTTTTCAACTTTGGAGATTCAGGTGGCCCTTAGCACTTCCCCGTTTTGTACACCAAAATCGCTTTGAGAAAACATGTATTGATGAAGTATGGGAGATGCTTTTACTGTACTCCCTATCAAAATACGGAAGTTTCTTGATGGTATTCCACTACAGTGACCATAATACTTTTAACACTAGGAATTTAAAAGTAAACAGATTACCTTTGACTTTACCTACCCTGAAATTTTTTTATACACATATATAGCTAAACAAACTTTAGGGACAATCACTGATAACAAGCAATTCATGTAGCTCTCAATAAGAATTCTACACCTGTCAACAGTTTCACCCACTATTCAAGACATGTTAGATTTTGAAAAATGGCTTCTATGGACTGGATATTTCAGTTCCTTCCATAGATGTTTGGATTAAAATGCTTCAAGCTTCGTTTGATTCATTATCCTTTTGGAAGATCCATGACCTGTGAGTTTTCTGATGTTGGGCAGTAGATCTCGCTACGCTACAAAATGTTTTGATATTTCAGTGTTTTCTGCAGACAGAGAAAAGCTGCCTAAGATGTGTTCTATTTTTTTAAATACTAAATGTATTCATCTGTGGACAAAGAGCTGATACTACTTTAAAGATCTAATTTTGTCCTATCTGTCCAAAAGGACATTATCACAGAAGCATTGTTATGCCCCACAAATTTATGGGGTTTTTTCTACCATGGAGTATATGTAAGCCTCTTCCACTGAGCCCAATGTCACTCAAAAGAACTTGACATTGAAGTTGTCCTTGGATTTTTGTCTATCATACTATGGTAAGCAAAAGACAATACAATTCCAGTGTGACATTAGTTTAAAAAACAGCATAACCTAAATCCTTACTATCTATTGTTTCTAGGGGTACCAACAAATATGTTGCGACCATTTTAAACATCCTCATTTTACACTTGCTTTACTTTACTCAATTACATAATCAAAGGGCTGCAGTTATACAGGGGGCCATTGCTTTTAACTAATCACTTTGCAGGGGACAAAAGCACCTATTTAATAAGCTGAAGGGGTACCAACAAATTTGTCCCCTGCATGTTTTATTTCTCCTGCTGGAGCTTGGAATTAAAGAAACCCTAAAAACTAATATTCAGCTTGATGTTTCAGGAACATGAGATGTACTTGGCCAATATAGTACAGATAAAGCTGAACTAAACTTGATGAACCCAAACCAAGCCCT
The DNA here is from genome assembly GCF_032062135.1 of Pyxicephalus adspersus. Lineage (NCBI taxonomy): Eukaryota > Metazoa > Chordata > Amphibia > Anura > Pyxicephalidae > Pyxicephalus > Pyxicephalus adspersus. The sequence continues at coordinate 48,712,152 of NC_092862.1, read as the reverse complement.
AGTCCTACTGCAGTCAGCAAATAGCAGGGATAGTGTCAAAAATTGATAATTAAGAGAAGACAAAGCCTTCCTAAAGGAAATCATTAGTGTGGTATTTATAACTGAAAAGTAAACATGCCTGGGGAGGCCTTACACCTGTAATTGATGTTATAGAAAACTACAATTTTATTGCACAGCCTCTGAACCCCCTTGATGTATGTGATAATACAGTGGTACATTACTTGGCTGTCTGATTTTTTTTTTGTATGTATATGATCATCATGTATAATGATCTTGGCTTACATACAACAGCCTCATCTCAATCTTTGTAAATTTCGTTTAAATGTAGTTTTAGCACAAACATATTTTTTTCAGGAAGCCTGTTTTAACAGGTAAAATTGGGAACAGGTCTCTAGAAACTATAGAAAGCAATCTTGGAAAAAAAAAATCACAAAGAAAGCAAGTTCTGCTAGGAGTTAACAAGGGTAGCAACAATTTGATGCCTTCATGTTTTATTGGTGTGTATGTGATGTAGAACAGTGGTCGCCAACCTGTGGTCCCCAGCTCTGGCCGGTGCACCCCTCAGCGGGGCCAGAAGGACCCAGCTAGAGGGGCACACCAGCCAGAGCCGCAGACCATATCCCCCCATTAGATCGCAGGCCCAGGGTGGTGGGCAGGTTGTGTCTCTGGAATAGGCGGGTTCTGGCATCATGACGTCACTCTGGAGGAAGTTTTTTACCCTTTATGTGCCACATGGCTCCTGAAGTCAATGTAAATTTAGTGGTCCGTGAGCTCCAAATGTTTGGCGACCACTGGTGTAGATGGTTTTGTATGTCAGTCAACTATCCTCTGCGGGTGTACTGATCATAAAGTATAATCTACTTTCAATTGCAGGCTTTCCTCTCACCATAGTATTTAGAAGAGTATTGAGAACAGCATCCTCAGCATTTACTGCAATTATGGCTATAGAGGGGTGAAGGTGCAGTGCCTTTGATGCATACTAGTTACTACACTGCAGAATTGAGCATCTACAAAAAAAAGAGTATTTCCTATTAAACTGTTCCAACACCCACTGACACAGCTACAGAGAGCCATCTTTTTATAGTGAGAGAGTTAGGCTTTCCATAGCCTAAGATTAACTGTTTGAGATTTAGGGTAAAGGCTATGTACTGCCATACGGGCCAAGGTGCAAACTTTCAAATCATAAACACAAATTTTTGTTGATCTATAAACTGGGAGATTCCCCTTAAACACAAGGTGATGACTGAACTTCAACACTAAGGTATATGCTTTCAAGAAACCCTATAGCCAGTAATCCCACGTTAGGATTTGTAATTCAGTAATTAACACAGAGACTGCTTGAAGTTTGTTTAAAAAAAAAAAAAACTTTGGAAATAACCTCATTTATTGCTCATCAGTGGAAGACTCTGTAAACTAGGCCTGAGGTCACATTTTTTTCTGTAGTAGCACTTGAAGTCCCTACTGGATACACAAGTACACATGTGCTGATCCACTGCTAACTTCAAACTCAACCACTCCAATCAGGAAAAAGAGTTTACTTTCATTTGAGACATAGCATTATGGAGACCTTAGAAATTATTTAGGTTTAAAGTAAATCTTCTAATATACTGGATTAGTTTTACCCATCTCCTAAGTAGTTTCCAGCTTCTATTATGAGCAGGTAATGAACAATGATAATCAGTTAAAGAATGCAAGTGTCTGTCTCACATAAAAAATGTAGTAAAAGTGGATTAAAAAGACAAGCAGCAAAAGTATTGAGGAACGAATACAATTTAATCCATACTTCATCATTTTGTAATGGTGATTTCTTTAAAAGACATTGCAGATAGCAAAATATTCTGGGCATTACATTCTATATACAACATTGAATCACTATGAATCAAGGAGCAGTCTAAATCTTACAGCACCAAATGGAAGGATTGAATGTAGCATATGATAGCACAAGTTTTAAACAAATGGCCGACTCAGGTTGTTATGTATGATGTTATCAAATAACAAAAATGTAAGATAAATATAAAACCATATTACTCAAGTAGCAAAAAAGGGCAGAAGGAATATGATCACTTTGATTATGTGTCCATGCTAGTGGACTACCACAAAATACAGCCATCTCCCAATGCACTATAAATGACTTCTACTCTTGCATTGCCTGGAAAAGTAACTGAGGGAAATTTCATGCGTGCCATATATGAGCCATTACAAGTGAAAAAGAAAAAAAGAAAATGAAAAAAAACAAAAAAAAACATGCGATCAGAGACCTGTAAGTAATACAATACAGTGGGATCATTAAAACTTCACCAAAATACTTTAAATGGGTGTTTATTTCTCATTCCTCCTGGAGGTACCATTTTCTTATCAAGGCGTTGCCTTCATAATCAAAGCTTATGGCTAATTAGTGGCATAAGAATTTGTCTACCCTTTACTAGAAAAGAATAAATCCCCTCTGATCTGACCCTTCTACACCCTACTTCTTTAAGATGACACTACACTTGTAAAACAAAATGCTTGGATATCATTAATACAATTTGCATATGTAAACTAGTAAAATAATATAAGCTAAAACTTTAAAGCAATTCAAAATTTAATAAGTAAAATTTTAGGAATTTTAAAATTTAAACACAATTTAATTAGGAAAAAAACATATGCAAATGAAAAAACATATGCAGATGATTTTTATTCGACATTTCTAAGACATCTCTACACCGATCTATATATAACAGTAGCAAATGCTATTGCTGGTCCCATGTGTCATTCAATTTTCAACTGCTCTGTTCTTATGTTCTAAAAACAAGATGATGTGATCAACAAATATATAAAAAATATGAAAATATAATTTATAGATGAAACAATGGTATAAAATGTCAACGCTGAGATAGCATGCTAAAGAGTTAAAGTCTCAGTCAATAACCTAATATTTATAGGAAGAACACCCTAAAGATGACATGACAACCATACCTCTGCTACAGGCTGTGCTATAAAATATTATATATATTTTCCTCACCACCACCACTACTACTACACACCTGTACACCAGTCCATAAATATTGATGACTGTATAACATCCACATTGTGCCATTTTGAAAATGTGAAAATGTAAAGCCTGCCAACATTAATTTACAGAACTAATGACAGCACCTCACATTTCATATTCGGCATCAGACATTTTATGGCTCTATAGGAAAACACTTCAACTACTGTATTACAAAACATAGTCAAGGAGTAATGTGATAACTACTCCCTACCCACCCTGATAAATTAACACACTTATTGGTATGTGGAAGACCAAACAACCACCATCTTGTGATAAGAAGTCTATTCTAAATGCACACAACATAAGCTAGTATGCAAAAATTACCAATATCTTTGGAATTTTGCATAGATTGATATGTACGTTTTAGTTTTTAAATAAATGTTATTACAGTTGGTGGATCCAGATAATTCAAAAGTTCACAGAAAAATACTCTGATAGTAAGATATCTGAGCTCACATTCTTAGCTTACCTGCATTTCATCAGTCTCACTTGCCCGGCTTAATAATTAATTTGTTTTGCATTATGTAAACTGAGCAGAAAGAGTAAAGCTATGTACACACCTCAGATGTTTCTTACCAGTCAGCTCTCAGGCAAGAATCATTTGAGGTGTGTACATAGCTTTACTGTACAGAGGTCACCCAACATCGTTCATGGATCCACAACCATAATAGAAGTAAAAGGAGAGCGCATTGGGGTGCCGCTCACTCGTTCTCCCCCCTGCCCTTTATATAGAACAGAACAGCACTGTATTTACAGCACTCGTTCAATCAACTTTCAGTCGTTTGTCACTGGACTGACATGAAAGATCATTTCCAACGGCAATGGAGCATGTGTACGCAGTCTTGGACACACAGGCAGAAGGGAAGGACCAGGAACTCATATGGAGACATCTCACCACTAGAAGCCTAAAAATATATGAGAAGGCAGTAGGTGATTTAAGCCCAAATAAACTCACTAACAGCTGCAATTCCATTTTTTTCCTAGACCAATTATAGATTAAAGTATAGAGGCTATAAATGCATTTGAAGTGACTGAACAGATTCCTATGAACAGACATTGAAAAAAAAAAAAAAAAAAATCAGGTTGGCTACTATGGGTAGCAGACTCCCACTGATAACTCAATCCTATAACAAAACAATTTAGAGTTAAGGTAAACCTGGTCTTACCTGGTGATAAGTCAATTTCAGGTCTAATTCTGCTTTACCAGCATTTTCTATAGTGAAAACTGTTTATTTTAAATACCTGGCAGCAAAGCCACATTCTTTTAAATGCCAAACCCTGTGACTGACCACACGTGTACAGAGCACATGCTGAAAAGATAGCACAACACACCCCATGAAAAAGTGGTGTAAAATTGAAAAGCTCCCCAGAAAACACACATTTCATTTAAATGCAACATAAGAACTTTACTGATAACATACCCCTTAGAGCAATTATTGTTTCTGTACAATGATGATGCAATGTGTACTTTTTTTTTTTTTTGTTAAATACAATATAACAATGCAAGTCTTAACAAGGCGTTTAGGAAGAAAAATGAAAAGCATGGAGGATAACAGATTTAGAAAAAAAGGCACAACAAATGATTAACAATAATTTGAACTAAGCCATGCTACCGATTTATATTTAGATGCATGTGCAGTAACAATAACATGACAAAACACTGAGTGCAAAAAAGATAATCTGTAGTGCATGTAACTGGTGATGTCACCATACTTGCTTCCTACTCAGATGTGTACTGGTAGATGTAAACTTCAGCAGCACATGAAAACATCTTCAAACTAAACAATACCATTGCACCCTTTTCTTCAATATGAGAGACATAATTGGGCCAGACTTAACAGTATGGTAAAGGGAAATGTAAATATTGCGAAACCCATAGCAACAAAACAGAATTCCTCTTTCGTATATGATATGTATTACAGTGCTTAGTAAATGGTAGATTAGTGAAATGATATACTTTTTTTATAGGTGAAACTAAAAACCTAGGGGTTATCTAAAGAACACCAAGCTGGTAGCTAGTAAAATAGTAAGAAAGCTTGTAAGATTTATGATTTCATCATGCATAGCAACCAGCAAAAAGCTGAAGTGCATTAGATAATCCATCGACTAAATTAATTTACAGGTAAAATGGGTTTACCTCAATGGATACTTTTAAAGAAGCGAATGTATGGTTCTGTCATTGGACAAAATTATTTTTTTTATTTATAAACAGGATCCCTGCTGTGGCAATTGACAGCATTAGTAAAGAAGTAGTAAGAATGTAAGTAATAAGATGGGATCCAACTGTGAATCCATTGGTAGTGGAGAGAAGCAGCACACTAAATAAATATAAACTATAAAAACCAGAAACCTTACACAAAAATTAATCTCAAAAGGCAATTTTTTAAGTTTACACATTTTACGAAATATGTAAAACCAAAAGTGGTAACTGCACTCATTTAAAAGCCTAGGATAACCCAGCAAATTCATGGGTGGGTATAAGTTCAGTGGGGTCCTTCTCTGTTGAGCCCCTCACCCACCCAATAAAAAGATTTTTAGGATTTTGACAACAGAGGTCGCAATTTGTGTAGCAGAGCTGCTATTAGCAGCTATTTAGTACCGAATGGCAGAAAAAGGTATATTTGTTCGGTGACGCATGTACTGAGCTGCAGCTCTAATACCCAACTAATTTTCCTTATTATACTTTATTTTTCTCTTCTAGCCGTACCTAACCAAAAAAAGAAGTGTTTTGAGGATTTTCCTATAGAAATATTTTACTTTTTAAACCCCTTGTTACCCTTATATAGCCCCCTATCATTTTCAGATTTTATACTGTTTATACTCTTGCATTCTTTTAGCCATTTACACTTCTAGGGGAAAATATGTCCTTGCCCTAATAGTTACACTTTGAGTATGAAATCACCAAAAGAAAGCCTTGTTTAAAATAACCTGGCACTTTTCAGTAACCATCCGGCTGTTTTGGGTAGTTACCGAAAAGTTGGGTCACAATACACGGGTTGCAACTCACCACCAGCTTCTTCACACCCAGCTTCTGCAGAATCAGTTTAAGGCCCCACCTTGACTTTGGATGCCATCTCTGCTTAGCTGCTTTTCCATCAAAATTTTATGTACAAGGAAAACTGAGAAAGTTAGAGTAATCCCTATGGAATATATGATGAAAAAGTGGAGGTTACCTTTTTTAATACTGGCGGTCTCTTCATAAATTTATGCCACTTTTCTAAAATTAAGCCACAAAGTATACTTTAATTTCTTACTAGGAAGGGACTTAACCTCCCATTCTTAACATATGAAAATCAATACTAAAGTATGCATAAAAAATAAAATATGAAAAACTGCTGCTTTTGCACTACATTGAAATTCTGGAATATTTATGAATGCATTGAAATACCGGTCTATGGGAGTTTTTTGTGATTGTAACAAATTTAGATCATATTAAAGTTTTTTTTCTACATTTTTAAAACTATGGTGCCTTTTCTGATCCTGTTTATATGTGTATACTTTGGAATTAAGGAAGGCACACATCTGAGGCCACTATCTACCCAATACATGATTTAAAGAGTAATGGCAGCAAGTAGTGAGAGAAAAAACTGGCCCATGAAATGTAGTGTTGATTTTTATAGATGCCAAAGAAAACAAGGTGCTATAAAGACCAAACTAAGCAGCACAATACATTGAACTCTGAGGCCCCTTCTACCACACAGACACAGAATTTCTATTCAGCAGAAAAAAATATATATCTATAAATGTTTTTTTTCTGGTTTAATTTCTTTTAATCTCCAATGTAATGGGACATAAATGCAAAAAATATGCCACATCTGCCTCACAGAATCCATCATTACAGATATACATTGCAAAATAAACAATTTAGCTTTTACACAGAAGAGACAATCCCAAAATACCTCAAATCTTTTACCCGATTTAGATTAGCAATCTAAGGAAACCGTGTTGCAAAAAGTTAACAAACAATTCTTAAAATGATTAAAATAACATGTACAAAACATTTCTGAAACCCATTAAAACCACAGGAAAATAAAGGTCTGTAGAATACATCTCTACCCAGAAGGGACTCGATGTGTGATGAGCTCCTGATGTCGATGCATGAACACACATTTTTGTCCCACAGACAGTTTGTTTTTATTCTGTTTATCGAATTGAGATCGGTTAACGGTGATGCCAAAATGCTGCTGTACATAAACTGACATGGCAGCTAAACAACTTTCTGGCCAGGAAGAAAACGAAAAAAAAGTGAAAGCACTTCATGCCTTAATTTACAAGATGAACTTTCCTAAAAAGAACCCAATGAAAATTGCTGCAATAATAACAACAAGGGATGGGATGGGGCTTCCCTGCTCTTTCACAATTCCTCTGCTCTTCCTTCTTTCATCCTAGGAAACACAAAGCAAGGGAAGAAGAAGGTTAGTCTCACATTTCTGATTTACAACTTTTCTCACCACAAATACACTCTTTAAGAACACTATATACACATTTAGAAGTACAGTAATCATTTTTTTTAATGCTTAACAAAGGTTGGCAAAAGATATACTTCAGGAAGAAGGAAGGTGCTTGCACCCTGCCATGGAATGGGTATAGGTGAGTAGTCATGGGTTAAGTTCCACCTTAAGGGTAGCATTGTTTAGGATTTAGGACTATTTTAGGGTTTGTGGTAAAGGTTCGGGAGGGTAGTAGATTTGATTACCCCCCTAGCAATCTAATTATGTCAGTATTTCTATGCAAAAAGTGTTACAATTTTTTGCATGGAAATTTGTTTTACATTGTAGGCCTATAATTCTTAGGCATAACTCACCAAAATCTGTGGGGAAAAAAAGGGTGCATAAAAATACAAAAACCTGTAATATAACTGTACAGTATCATATAATATATTGTCTATATTTGCATTCTACCGACAAGACTGCAGCAGCTGTATTTTTTGCTTTGCAAGCACTGAAGAAAAGGTTCACTATGATAATAATTTTAAAATCTTTTGGAGGACAAATTCTTTTTGTACAATGAAGGAAAAACAAAAACATGCATAACTGGTTATGATGCATGCATTGTTGAGTGTATGGGGGCCAATGCTTTTATACATAATCACTATACAAAAGGAAGTAGGACTTTTTCTTACTTTCAGCAGCTGATTTTCATCTGACAGTTTTATAATCTCAGACTGAAGTTTCTTGCATTCTTCAACAAGTTTCCGAGTTTCAGTATCATCCATTGATACGCTACCTTTTGATGGCAGAGAAGTAAACAGTTTTGTGGCTTCATGTGTCTGGGGGGGGAAAAAAAAAACAGGAGTGATGGCAACTTGGAGTTGTCAAAACAAAATCAGCATCTATATTTTCTTTCTTTTGCAACATTATATTTTACATTTTGAAGCTTATATGTTAACTGAAACAACCCTAAGCACAGTACTAACCTAACCAATCAAAACTAATATTTCAATGCTCTGATTTTGTTGACAAATGTTTACTGTTTTCACACTGTTTTATAGTATCAGCTCAGATGCTTTCAAGTTGATACATTTAAGATATTTGTTTAGACAACTAAAGCTGTATGGCAGGGGTGCCTGGATTAATACTGGTGATTCAGGCAGGTGGTTATTGCGGTAAAAGGCAGGTAATGACCCCTCTGCAATAATTGTTTTACCTGCCTGATTGTTGAACAGAGGTTAAATTTTGGTGAGCTGCATATGCGCAGCCCAGTGTTTGTTGCCAGTGAAACCCTGCAATCCCAATTTCCTTGCTGGTAATGAATGAACTCCTATGTGCCTCCAGGAAGAAAAGAAGATGTTGGCGCTCTGAGTTCAACGGGGATAGGCGAGTATTGCAGCTTTAGTTTCACTTTAACTAGTTTATGGTGCTGCTTCACCCTCGTCCAGTCCTGCTGTGCAGGTGATTAAAATAGCTAGTATATAAGTAGGATTACATATTTATGTTTTGTATCAGCCTGCATTTCAGCTTTAAAAAGTTAAAAAATAAAAATAAAAACTGTAAGATGTAATATACAGCAGCTTACTGATCTGTAGATGTGGTAGCTGATTAGAATTTAGATTTATTCTTTCAATGTTATCAATTTTTCCACTTGGCTCTATGGACCACAGAACATCTCCATATGTTCTGGAGATAAAGACAGGAGAAGGTGTTGAGAAACTAATCATGCTTGTGAAGTACAGACCAATCGAGAAAATCCTAGATGAAGCAGACTTCTGTATCTACCCTGTTTCCCCGAAAATAGGACCTACCCCGAAAGTAGGCCCTAACAGTCTAATCATGCAAGGGTGAAATATAAGCCCTTCCCCGAAAGTAAGCCCTATTGGCTTCTTCAGAGGGTGCGGTCACGTGGTACATGGAGGCATACCAAGAGGAAGGAGAGAGCAGGGGATTTTCAAAGTACTGGAGCAAGGGGTGATGAAATCGCAGGGTTAATTAACCTACGGTACTGTGGTGTAACATTACAACTAATAAGAGGTTGGTGGATTCTCTTTTCAAAGGGTCCTTGTATTTCATTCATTAGCAGCAATGCATATTTATTGATTGATTTTTTTTTTTTTTTTTGTGTGTGCTTTCACTCAGATTTATACTGGTTACTGTTTGTGGTCAACAAAGCTTTGGAAGTTTTGTTTCTGTATCTGCATGTTACTCTATAAGTCATATGTTAATTGGCAGCACATTTTCTTGTTATGTTGCACTTATTTGCTTATGTATATATATATATATATATATATATATATACACATACACACATAATGGTATATATAACCATTATAAATATTTTTGTACATGAATAAATACAGATTTTTGTACATGAATATGGAGTTTTTTGTAAATGAGAAAAATAAAACATTCCCTGAAAAGCCCTAATGTGATTTTCAGAGTTAAAATAAATATAGGACCCTGTCTTATTATTGGGGAAACATGGTAGTATATAAGAAGCATTTTAGAAGACAACTTTACCATTGAAACCTTGGAAATGTTGTGCAATTACAACTATATAAAAATGTGCTTACTTACCGGCTTTTCATGTTCATGTGGCATGTCAAACACACACTTTAACTTAGAATCCATTAGATCATCAGGTTTTGCTTCCTTCCACTACAAATCACAAATGATCATGTTAAGTATTGAAACATTAAAACACATTGACAGTCTGTAGAAAAATCAGACTCTACACTGTAAAATACAGTAAATTGTTGCAAAACTGTTGACAGTCAGTCCCACACCTGCATTTTCATCACTGGCTACACTTGAAAAATGTGAAAATTTAATCCTTGCTACACGTTTTACAAAAGTATCTTACTTAACCCTAAAGCTTGTGCTACATACTCAGTATTGTATGGTTGCTTTTGGATCATCTTGTTATAACTATTTAGAACTGTCCCTTACAAGCATATCTGTATCCTCAAATAACATGTATGGGAAGGTCCATGTCTTAAATTGCTCTTAGTACAGACATTTCTTGATAACATTATTGGTTAGGGGTATGTGGGGGGGGACAACTTACCATAGCTTCCATGTCTGTTATATTTGATGGAGCAAATATTGTCTGCACCATGAACTTGTGCTTACTCTTTTCATTTGGATCATAATCAAAAGGTTGTAACATAACTGCAAGAAAAAAAAATAAATTAAACTTTGCATAAGCAAAGTGTTTGTTACAGTAAAAATGATTACTGGTGGCACAAAGAAATGTGGTGGCTTTACCCTGTACAATTATCAAATGCTTTTTATTAAAACTTCCCTCTTCAGAAGGCTTAGAACTTATTTCACAATATTCCAAACATAGGAATTAAATCAATGTAAAAGAAGAAAAGATTGTAGAAAGCAATGATTTTGCACCAGATGCATTTATGACTTCGGTATTATTCAATTTTCTCTCTGTCTAATGGCAAGAGCAGACACTGCCAGGCATCTACTCTGGAAAGGAAATCTTGTCAGCTGAAGAAGGACCCAAAGACACAAGCTACAAATATGTTGTTTGGTAAGCAGAGCTACTAAATGTCCCCTTAGTGCTGCCAAAACATATCAAAGGCATGTGCATGGCTAGAAGCCATGTGACTGGGATAGAATAGATTGGACTAACTTTCCAAAAACTATTTGTTTTTAAATAGTAATCTCCAAACTGCTTTCTGAACACCTTTAAGCAAAATGCTACCACCACCACCAAGAACTGTCACTGTATGTACTCGTAAATGGATTGGATTGGGCTACTCAAGTCCTGAAGATACGGTCATGCTGTTCCCATACTTCCAAATTTTCCCAAATCAGGGAGCAGAGATAAATTAAATATATTTATTATACAATATTGATGCATGAAGTTTTAAACAATTAGTGCCTGTTTGCATGCCATTTATTTTTGTCTCTGAATTTCTGATTTCTAATTAAGGGCTCAAACATCTGTGGCAGCTTTTCAACAGTGTCACCTTGTGACAGCACTACTAACGTATTATGGCAAATTGAAATAAAGATCAAAGCATAACCAAATGTTTTTTTCCCCAAAAACTAAAACCAGAATAGATTTTTTTTTTACCAAGAAATACTTTTATTACTAATCTATTCTATACTTGTTCAGTAAAAGCATAAGTAAACCTGAAACAGCTATTATGGCTTAGGTGTCAATTCATCTCAAAAGACAGGTAATGAAAATGTTTCTACCTAATAACATGAGACAGCCAACAGTATCTACATAGTCAGCCTTTTCCTGTTACATAGAAATATTACTGCAAGCACACAGTCCTGGCGCAGACAAACTCATGTTTCAATGTCTGCAAAAAGACCTGTGAATGCCTTACAGCAATATTCTACTGCAAACAAAAAAGCAATGAAATAAAAAAAAAAACTACATGAAAAGTTTTTTTTTTTTTTTTTTTTTTATTTATAACTGGAATTACATTTTTAGTGTGGTCATCAACAGTCTATACGTGGAATTACATATAATAAAACCTCTGTTTTATTTGCATATCAATTTAAATAAATAAAACTATGCAACATTTGCAGACACCCAGATGTCAAGGAGAGATCCAATCAAATAGTATGGACCCCCTGAGCTAGCTAAAGCCAGCACCAGGGAGGTCTGGTAAATTTATAAATATGCATGCTTGGCCATGTTTATGTCATGTTTAACAGCTAGATCTACCTACCACCATCCTAAATTGATGGACATTTCAGGAGAGATAGATTTATGGGTTTAGTTGACATTTAAAGGTGGAAACTTCAAAGCAAGCATCATGATCTACTGAGGAAACAATAAATGGATTTTTTCATCAATAAAGTTAACTTTTCAAAACATTCATGAAATTACCAGAAACTGTTACTGTGGCTCCAGGATCTATAATACCGCTGTTTGGCCGCACACAGTAGCGCCTTGGAGCTGTGGTTTTCACCTTGAAGCATACTTTCCTATCAGACGGATTACGAAGTTTGAGGTTTGTAGTGACAACATCTGTAAATGGACCTATTAGACAAAACAAAGGTTAGTTTCAGAGTGACTAAGACAAATTTAACTAAAGCAGTAATAATATTAATAGTAATAAGACAAGTTTACCTAAAGCGGAAGGATACAAAACCATAATAATGTTGTATGTATTGTCCATTTACCTTGTGCATATACATTTGAGTTTGTACTGACAATAGCCTCCGGTGATCCCCTGAGCAGCAGCAGTGGGGTTAAGGACTTGTCTGCGTTATGTGGCAGCTATGTTTTACCATACAAATTTTCAAATTCTTTGTCAGACAAAAGAGTTTCATATGTATTTCAGATACTTAGCATGAGTTTAACCAGCTGACAACTGGTTTAGTATGCTGTATGAAGATCTACGTCACTATTACTGAAATGTGGAAAGCCTGTGAAACTGTCTGTTCACATATAATTCTCACTGTACTGTACGATATAAAAAAATTGCTGTTCAAGTATCGAAATCAGCGGCAGTTAGGTAGCAAAGCTGACGTCACTAAGGCAGGACAAGCACACAGTGGGTAGAATCAGGTCACAGCTAGCACTTTTCATAATAGCGATAAAAAAACTACATAATCTTGACAGCACAGGTTTCTTTTCCAAAGGGAGAACAGCAGAAAACTTTGCTCCAGCTAAAAATCAAATTAAAGAGTAGGTCAAATTTTCCTTTACCCTTGAACCTTATGTTCTTTCCTTCCCCCCCCCCCCCCCAAAAAAAACTGACTGCTTGTGACTGAAGTGAAAGAGTATGGGGACAACATGGTGAACATTATGCTGCCTACAACATCAACCAGCACAAACATTTTGGTTAAGGGTCAATGAAGATTTGGGGGCATAACCTTGGAGGGTCACACAGACCTCTACATGCTAGCAGATGGTACCTGACTTCTGTCTGGTACCCAAAGCCAGACTTATCCTGGTGCAGTGAAGTCAGAGTTCCTTCTAGTTTAGAACAATGTCTGGTCTCATGCAGGGAGAATGTATAGGAAGTTACCGAATGACAAAGACATTATGACATTGACTAGCTCACATTCCTTAGACCTGAATTTTAACAGAGACCCTCAAATATTATTTAACAGAGCAGCCAAGTTGGTAAAGTAGTTCCGCAGACTGTGCAGGTGCTCACTGATGTCCCAATCCAGATCTAGAAGGAGTTTCCCCGGGGTACCATTAGCATGGAAGCATGCCCAGATGTTGCTGGGACAGCATACAGGAACGCAGGGAGCAAACAAACCACTGAGCCACATTATGAGTTGTGATGAAATTCACACAACTTTGATTTCATTTTGCAATTTTATTTTTTTCTTTTGATTTTCAATGTGATTTTGAATTCATCCCTCATTCTGGTTTTCATAAAACATTCTTACGTCATTCTCAAGAAATTACACAATGAATATAAAAAAAATTGAATATTTTAGTTTATATTCATATAAATCAATAGCCAAAATGTAAGCATTATGTTATCTACATAAGTACCTCTTGGTTGGCTTGAACTAACAATTGCTGCTACCAAGTTCTCTTAAATGTCTCCAAGACAGAGCAGCCCAAATTACGTTGGCCTATAGCCAGCCTTCACTAGAAACTATTGAGTCAAGATGACAAAGTGGAACTAAAGTTCCATGCACAGCTCAGCGTTGGTTTCCAGGTTTTCTTGACCTATCCTGGCTTTCCCTGTGGCTGCAGAGACTGAATGAACTCCTGTGTGCAATTAATCTCAGCCCAGCCAAAGAAGATGACCAAAGATCGTAACGAGGAAGAAAAGGAGGAAGTTCCGCTTTAAGGGACATCAGAGTTTGTGAAGGATGCATACAATTTGACAGCTGTGAGAGGTCTTCTCGTAGCATTGGGCACTATTCAGAACCACACTGGAATGCAAACAAAACAAAAAGCATGGCTAGAATTACATCCACATTGACAGCCATCGACATGAATAGGACTCATAATAGGCTCCACACCAAGACCATTTAGACATCTATTCCAATACAAATGGGTCCAGAAACAGCAACTTGGATAGACTGGAGCCAATATTAGGAGTCAGAACTTACTTTTTCTTTCACAATGGTAATGAGCTGCACCATGCACATTAGGTAACGTGATGTGCACCACGGTAAGAGCAGTAATTCCTAGGCCATTTAGCATGGTTAACGCTACACTGATTATCTTAGAAAGGCTTTTTAAAGCCTATAGACAATTTTGTTTCACAATTTCTATGACATACTGGAATGTCTCTATGGACCTTTAGACCTAAAATGTGCAGTTTACCATGTATGCAAAAATACTGATAAAAAGCTCCAGCACATTAAGGTTAAAAGCAATTATTATAAAAATAATAATCACTAGTTTCAGAAAGAAGGGTGACATAGGGAAAGATCTCAGGCTACATTTAGTGCAAGTCTGGATATGTCTGATGCCTTGTATGAGAGAAAATCATACCCATCACTTAAAAGGTCTGGAGGTCCCATACTTCTAATGAGAGGAGCATCTCTGCCAATTTTGGCAACAAACTGGGATTGCAAGAAAGCATTTTACAGTAAGCTATCTTTAGCTGCAGGGCAACCTTCTCAGTTTACAGTAATACTAATACTACAGCTAAGATGTGCTACAACCATTCAAACACACTAATAGACCTATGTCTGCTTCCCAATGAAATTCAAACCATATTAAAAACTAGCTACTCTAAATAAAGTAGTCCCAAAGTTAAAAACAGCAATCAAATTAATATTTTTGGGAACCGAGCATACTGTCTACATTTAAACTCTCACAGAGCCACACGTATATTCCATTTAAATGATGTATATTATAGATATAATAATATAAAACTAACTATATTTGACCGTTATAAAGCAGTATTAGAATGTGATTAAAAATGTCTCCAATCACTACTTTTTATTCAGTAAGCTAGGGAAGGATTAGAAGTGATCCAATATAACAGTCTATGTATTTCTTTTTTAGCAACAGTTCCCTAATTTCTTGATGAAACCTCCTCAAGATGGTCAGGCTAGAAATAACTGTTCTTGCCAGAAACCTTGTGATCCATCATCCACTTAAACCACACAAGCCATAACATGCATTACAACCAGAGCAAAGGCATTTTCATCAGCAATGACAGATCAGAATACAGCCATACAACCACTACCAGCCAATGTTGGTCTAATTTGCATACACGTAACTGAGACCCCAATCTATACACAGGGAGTACGAGATGGGATTGAGCTTCACAAGAGTATATAGTACCCTGGGGGTACTTTGTAAGCACACTGCATACTGGTTCACCTAATGTAACATGGCCAACCTGCAAATCACTTTATTGTACTTCTACAAAATGTGCAAATGTATATTTGAAACATCATTTATTTACCTGCAATTATTTTGTGCTGTATCTCACAGGCATATATATATATATATATATATATATATATATATATATATATATATATATATATAGTGTATAAAAGTTAAACAGGTTGGGGGGGCAGATTTCTTGTTGCTGTTTGCTTCTTGCTATGTACTGACCATGAGGTTCGTTATCTAAAATTATATGCCAACATTGTAAATTTGGTCTGTAAATAAAGATATAATAAAATACATGAATAAAAACTGTATGTTTCTACATATCATAAAGAACACCATTTACAAATAAAATAAAAAGGCAGTTTTTCCTGCAAAGTCAGTCTGGGTTAAATGACAACAAGCGTCCTAAAACCTAGTTACTCTGAGTTCAAGCCGTCTTTGAACCACTAACGCCTCAGGGAGCAGTCATGCAGCCTAAACTCTTGAGTAGTACTGCACTGAATAGCACTCATGTTGTTAGCACAACCACCAGTGAACGGGAGGAGAACAAAAAAAAACAGCCACATGACGACATAGATCCAGCCAAAGGACTAGAAAAAAAGCGTACTTTGAGTAAAGAACATTTTTATAGATTGTTTTGTTTTGTTTCAATGCAGGAGGGGACATAGATTTGTAAAGTTGGAATCTAAATTGCAAGACACTGGGGGGTGTATATGAAAATTAGTTCAGGAAAAAGAGTAACATCAGACCTCCTAATCTACCAAAAAAATATCTTCCAGGTAAATGACTTAGAAAGTACTAAAGCTACTGAACAATGTAGAAGCCAGGAACAGGAGGTCAACAATTACAACTTCCAAAGATCCTAGATACACATTGCCTACTAAGTAAACCAGCAGTAATGGTAAATAGCCAAACATTTCAAACTGTAGGCCTGCGCTGAATGACATTTTGCATATATAGAATGGTTTGGGGTCCAGAAAAATAGCACACCTGTAGTGGATGTAGAGAGAGAAGGGTGCAAGAGTTAAAGCTGACACCAAGAGAGGATGCACATGGGCTGGGGTGAATGACCATCATTTACAGGAATAGTGAGATCAGGGACAATTTTCAGGTGAATCTGTAAGAAGATGATACATTCGATTTTAGAAGTAGAGTTTCAGGTTTTTCAAGCCACACAGGATGACAGGACAGATCGGAAACATGAAAGCATCCAGGACAGCGAGACATGTCAAGGGAGGACATATAGATTTCATTATCATCTCAGTGCTCAACCCAGAAATTTTTATGCAAGAAATTCTAGACGGGTGTCAGCCCCTGTATTGTGACCCAACTCTTCAGTAAGCACCCAAAAACAGCCGGGTGGTTAATGAAAAGTGCTGGGTGGTGCAGGCAGCTAAAAGGGGCTGGGGAGAACACCATCATCTTCACACAAATAGCATTGTAAGCTGAAGAAGGAAATTAAAATACAGATCCAAAGACATGAACAGAGAAGAATGCTGGAGACATAGTTACCATTATAGGAGATTTAGTATCAGACAAATAACATGCAAATAATGAGAGTGCAGTGCCACCAACATCAAAGATTGCAAGGTCCAGAATAACAGAGAAGAGAGAACAGAAAGAACAGAGAAGGAAAGAAAAGACTGTGACTTGGCTGTAAGGAGGTCATTGGCCACATTTGTGTGAGCCATTTCAGCTGAATGTATGGATCAAGTAGTGACATTAAATTAAGAAATTATATTCATCTTCTGCAAACAATGCACTCAAGTAGCTGAGGAATGTATAGGGAAGAGAAATATGACAATGGATGTAGAGCAGGGACAGGGTTGAGGGAGAAATTCTCCAGAATTGGGAGGGAAAGCGCATGGTGAAGGTCTTAGAAAAAAATACCAGAGGAGAGGGAGAAGGTAAACAGTCTTGCATTGCAGGGGGCAGGGTAAAGGAATAGACACAGGGCAAGTCAAAAGCAGGGTGTTCAGTGAACAGGCAGTGGACGGATGATAAAATGATAGAGGCAAGGTCATCTAAATGAATAGAGCTGAAGAACGTGAGGGAGGAGTTACAGGTAGATAGGGGGGATAGGGAGGCATACTGCTTTCAGCAGAGATCACATTACTGTTATTACTTGATGCCCTTTCCTTTAATACTCTAGGACAGATAACTAAGCCCTGCAGTAAGGACAAATCCAAGAAAGGTAAAAGGCTCCCAGAAGCCCACCTTATCAGTACAAAACGATGACACCAAATTATTTGGTGAATATACTATTGTGGAGAAGTACTTTAGTCTGGCAACAGTAATCATAGCGTTGAAATGGCGTGGTTCAGCTGCCTGAGCAGTTTTTTTTTTTTTTTTTTTTGCAGATATATTATGTGAGTGTTGTGTCATTGCCAGGAGTTAATGGTTTGGGATGTTTGGGATAGAAGGAAAGAAGGTGGCAGAAGCAACGTTATTTAGAGCCAGAACCAGTGCGGTTATGCTGGGAGGCAACTTGGTCGAGAGATGAAGGATTAGAGAGTGTGCAGGTGAGTAAGCAAGGATGTCAGAGTAGAAGGTGGTCTCTTTGTCATGGACCTGGTCTTTGAGAGAATGATAGAAGAAAAGCTGTAGAGAAACAACGTAAGAAGATTGTGATCAGAAAGAGAAAATGCCTAGTTGTTAGCCTGGCAGAGGGTGCAAAGCTTAGAATTTAAGAAGAAGATGTGATCAAATGTATGCAAAGTAAGATATGCGGAGCCTCAGACTTCACAAATCCTAATGCAGAAATAAGCAGAGGACACCTGTAGGAATCTAACAGATAGAAAAAGTAATTTGTTTACATTAACATTCCTACAAATATGCTTCAAGGTAAACCAAGCAATAAATCCCTGATTAACCTTGTGTGAAGCACTAGAAAATTCTATTTAAATTTTATTTATTAATCATAATCCTAAAAACAAAGATATACAGGACACATACATTCAAATTCAGGCTCATGATATCATACAACCTTTCTATAAATGCCTAAATACTAAAAGGGAAAAAAAGTATGTTAGAAATGATGTTTAACAATTGATTTGAAGCAGACAGACCCTGGCTTGAGGCCATTATTCGCTCACACCCTGCGTATTCATTAGGTTAGACTTTTAATAGAGAAAGTAGAATTGAACAATCCTCACACCTTTTACACACACACACACACACACGGTCAAATGATCCAATCTACAACATTATTCCTAATTTTGTATTATTATTTGATCTGCTCCATCAATTTCAATAGGCATCAGTTTAGACATCCTCTATTATCCTCTGTATTTTCAGATCACATGTGATACCCAAGATACTAAAAATAAGTAAACGCACAAAAGCAAAACTATTTTATATAATTCCTTACAAACCACAAATACATTTGTTTTCCTTCACAAACCATTTATCCCAAAACAGCCCCGAGTTAATGGAGCTTTCAAAGCACTAACTTGTGTCATTTGTGTTATCCAACCCCCGTCACACTGGAGAAGGAAATCAGCAAGCTATTCCTTTTAACATACAATGGAATTATACAATCTAGGAAATATCCTGCAGTCAAAGTCCAAGCAGATCAATGTTACAAAAATAGGACCAGAAAAAACATGTTATGTGACACTCTGCAAATATGAACACTCTATGTGGCACAATGCAAACAGGTGAAGGGAAATACTACTATACAAAAATCATCTAGAACACGTGAGGTCATATTATGCTCTAATTCTTCCCATTCCTTAACCACTGGACACAATGATAGACTAATACTAAAGAGCAGGAGGCAGACAGCACACATATTTGGGAACAGAAATAAATACTCATTAAAGGATCACTATGGATTTCTAGAACTTTCTAAAATTACTCCGGGTACTCCAGTTTCCTCCCACAAACATGGCGTTAGATTAAATGGCTTCCCCCTAAAATTGGCCTTAGACTACATTAATGACATATGTCCATGGTAGGGACATTAGATTGTGAGCTCCTTTGAAGGACAGCTAGTGACATGACTATGGACTTAGTACAGCGCTGCGTAATATGTCAACACTATATAAATACTTAATCATATTATTAATACTTTACTTTCTCTACCTGTATTGGTGACCATTCTCACAAAGATTACAAATTGGGGAAATCACAAACATTGAGATTTTTCATCAGAATAGGAAGACGGATGAGAAATGTTCACAAATGTCACAGATCAGCCCCTGCTGCTGCCTCTCTACTTGGAGCTTTGTACCAACCTATGGCCCTACAGATGTCAGATTTCTGAAAACAATCTTTCATTATCATTCCAGCGTCAGGAGAACAAACAAATTTAGTGCATGCAGCAACGCTTTGTTCTATGGAGGAGGACGAGTAAGTTGCTTTCCACCATAAGAAAGTACAGCAGTCATCCTGCCAGGGTGAATAGATAGAAATGGCACTGCTATGCAGGGATAAATAGAGCTCTACACAGGTTAGTCAC
>NC_092862.1:48656810-48691467 GCF_032062135.1 Pyxicephalus adspersus | reverse complement strand
TACCCGGGATCACCATAGAGAACACTACCCGGGATCACCATAGAGAACACTACCCGGGATCACCATAGAGTAAAGTATCAGTATACACACAGCTGGGTTCATGCTGTGGTCTCCAGGACACAGAAAGATCATGAAAACTTCACATTTGGATCCGTAGGATTCACTTGTCTGTATGGCAACTACAAATTACATTATTTTACCCCCTTTCGAGACCCAAGCACAGCAGAAGCATTGAAGTCATTCAAGTGAATCCTCCTGGCAGTGACTTGGCATTCTTTAACTATAAGCATTTATTATTTATTATTTAACTTTAAGCAGACAGGATGCAAAAGGAAGCCGAGTGCTGAGACCCTGGTGACTTTAGTGCTTCTCTTGGGAACTTCTACAACCACCCGGCTGTTTTTGGGTGGTTACTGAAGCGTTGGGTCACAATGCAGGGGCTGACACCTGCCTACAATTTCTTCCAACCCAACTTAAAAAAATGTTAGTTGAATTGCTCCACAGTGTCTGCAGCTACAGAGCTGAGTGAAAGAGTTGCTTTACACCTGAGTTACAGTTTATTAAAGTCAAATTAAACTTAGTTGTTAAACATCAAGTCCATTTTAAAAGCTGTGAATGTGTATTTCACTTTAAGAAAGAATTAATTACTGCCTTGAAACATATGGACCCGGATAATTCTCCACCAGGGAATGTCAGATTCACTGCTTTATAAATTCTAAACAGTGCTCAGTGAATGCTCATCAATAAAATAAAAGACAAACATTCATACATTGCCGCTGGCTTGGCCCCTCATAGCAGCTAATTAAAATTGAGATATTTTCTTTTGAGTCTAGCTGTTTTTAAATTCATTTTTAACCATTCTTAGGAGTAGAAAAAATGTTTTGATTTTGCATAAGGCTATGAAAATCTGTGATCAGGCAACAATTATTGCAGACAGGGCCAGGCCCTCCTGTAAAAAAACAAACTCCCTTGCCTGATCATTATCAAAACAAACTCTGATGCCAGGAATGCCAGAATCGCCAGGGATGAGTAAGTGTTGTGTCAGCCCAACCCAGCCAATCAGAATAGAAGAAAAGTGAAAGCAGAAAGAAGAGGTCGGTGCCAAAAAAATCGCACCACAGAACTCTATACATCGTCGGTCGTGCTAGAAATGGAAGACACAGGAGTTATGTCACCCCAATATGGCCAATAAAGATGGACAAATGTCATTTTTGGGAGTAAACAAGGAAGATGGCTCTGCCCTGCGACAGACCGGGGATAGGCGAGGTTTAGTTCGGCTTTAATCCCTACCTGGCCCTAATAACGCTATAAAAATAAATAAGTGATAAAGTGATTGCTGAATGAAAAGGAAAATGTCTCGGAAATAAATTGTATGCAGATCTCATTTAAATCATAAAATCCTCCTCCTAGATTGTAAGCTCTTCAGGGCAGGGTCCTCTCCTCCTCCTGTGTCATCGTCTGTATCTGTCATTTGCAACCCCAATTTATTGTACAGCACTGTGTAATATGTTGGTGCTATATAAATCCTGTTTATTAATAATATTCTTGGCAGGATTCTTTCCTTGTATGTCCTGCTAGCATGGACTTCCTGTCACAGGGTGACAACACTGACTGGGCCTGTGCACCAGCAGTAGCAGTGTTGTCACCTGGATGTGTTGTGATGATGTGTCTGGGATCAGATTCTTGGGGCATTCTGTGGCCCGAGCAGTGTAATATATATGGCAGAAGATGGCGGGACAGGGTTGATTAGCAGAATGCAATGACTGTATGCTGTGACAGGACACACATGGCGGGGAATGCAGACAGTGTAAGGTATGTGGGGGGAGGGCTGTACAAATACGCAGCCAGCACTGACAGGACTATAGGGTGAGCCCCCCGCCATCCACACACACTGCACTGCTGACACTGACGCTGCACTGCCCGCTCCGTCCCTCATGCTGCCGGACACTATTTACCTTTGAATTTGAGCTCGTGAGGCGGGTCGAGGACCAGGACCTGCTCGTGTTTGGACATATTGGCCCCGCCGGCTGCACACATTCACCTCACAGTAGGGACGCGGCGGGGAAGGAAAGGCGAGAGGAGGCCTCCAGTCCGAGGCACAAAATGACACCAGGGAAGATGCTAGATTGGAGAGGTTTGAAGGAGGAGGTGACGTCACGGCCATGTGACCGCACCATGTGACCTCCTGACACCCCAGTCATGTGACTGAGCCATGTGAGCTTCTGATTGGAGACGGAAGATTAGCGGTGGAGAGGGATACACCGCGGAGGAGGAGGAGCCTGAGACGTACGGAGGGCGGAAGTGTGAGAAGGCGGCGGCTCCGTGCAAAGTTAACCTATACAAGGCTGAAATTACAGAGTTGTCCCCTAACACAAACGTTATTCAAAGTTTATATAAAAAAGTAATGTTTTGCTTGCATATCAGCGCCTTAATCTAACATATAATAAATAAAATATAAGTGATATTTATGTTCAATATGTTGTTTGTTTATGTAATATGTTTGTGTAGAGGCTGCTGGAAGTTTTTTATTATTTGTGTCTGAACACTAGAGGGCAACACAGCGGCTGCAACGTCAGCTTCCTGTCTAAAAGAAAACTACATATCCCATGATTCCTTGCATTGTGTACCATGGATGGAGGTGTTACATTTGTAGTCATGCTCTATAATGACTTAATGGGGTGGCTACAAGTGAATAACAGCATGGCGAGTAGCCAGGGGCATTTAGGGATATTTGGTTATCTGTAAAGGATCTAAGGTAATTACTGAGACAATTTGAGTATGTGTTTTTAGATCGACAAGTCTTTAAAGAGGAAGTAGACTCAAAACAAAAAAATCACACTTACCTTCGATCCCACAGATAAGTCTATGTTCTATGTTCAATGAGGGCATTTCATTGATGGCTGCACTTATTTTTATGCCACAGGAACTTTTAGTACTTTCACTGTTTTTTTTCATTTTACAGATACTGCTAAATTTAAGGCTTGTTTGTTCTGTAAAAAAAATAAAATAAAATATTGCTTATGTTTTGTATTGTTAGACTAACGCTATACTATTCCTAATATATGGTATTGTGATGGTATTATGACTTCACGGTACATAGTATGTTAAGTCCATCAAGTTCAACAACTAGGGAAATAAAAATATCCCAGATATAAAACTCTATGGACATAGTTGATCCAGAAGGAAAAAGAAACCCTGGTACAATTTGCTGCAACAGGAAAAAAATTTCTTCCGGATTCCATGAGGCAATCCGATGTTTCCTGGATCAACAGTCTGTTATCTTTCCTTAAATGCTTTAAAGCGTACCTAAACTCAGAAATTTCACTTTACATAAAAGGATAAGGACAACCCTTTTATGTAAAGTAAAAATTCTTTTTTTTTAATTTGTTTTTGTTTTTAACGCGCCTAGGCGATCAGGAATGAATGGGAGCGCAAAGCCTCCTGGGATACCTAAGTCACACATCCCGGAAAGCTCTTGGGTGATCTTGCACCTGGGTCAGGTGACAAAGGATGAAGAACCAGGAAGAAGAGAAGATGGCGCCTGGAGCGCCGGCTCCAGAACGGATGTCAGGACGGCGTGGAACCTTATGCAAGACATCCCTGGATTGAACAGATTGCCCTGCAGGATTGAAGGTGTGTTTTTTTGCCGGTTTTCAGTTTAGTTCCTCCTTAATACCCAGTTTTTTTCTGTGTGTCTGGAAATCATCCAGCGTTTTTTCCTAAAGCAATCTATAGTAGTTGCTGATTTGCTGTTCTTACTGGAAGATCTGTCCAGCTATGTTCTTTTTCCTGGGAGTGTTCAGTACATAAAGAAGATCCATGGAGCTCATTGATAGACCAGAATAGCTGCACACAGCACATGTGAGTCTCCATCTTTCCCATTGTGTGATATGAAGAATGATAACGTAATTCCCATTTCAACTTCTAGAGAATTGCAGCATTTCTCACATCTGATTAATTTTAGAGTTTAGCACTATCACTCATATATCTTACCAATGTCCATATGGTTACACTCTCTCTGCACCCCTGTATCATAAGTCTGCCACCACAATCCACTCCAGCCTTTGTCACATCTCTTCCCATCTTGTCTGAGAAGCTTTATTCACCAGTGTTCCATCACTGACCATGCTATGTCGCCTGCCAGCTCCCCCATGGCTATCGCCACTGTACACCATACAACATGATGAAGTGTTCCCACTCTTAACTCTTCTCTTAAAGCTTTTCAATGAACTAGAGCTCTGCTTCCAATATCCACTGAAAAAAATCACATCCCACTCTTCTTTCTTTGACAGACACAGACAACGACACAGGAGGAGGAGAGGACCCTGCTTTGAAGGGTTTACAATTTAGAAGGTGGGGGAAGTATCTCACAATAGGACAGGAGTTATGGAGTGGTGGGAAGTAGTGAGAGTTTTAAGAGACAAAAGAAGACGGGTAGGCAAGTTTGAAAAAATGGGGTTTGAGTGCTCTTTTAAATCAGCGGAAGGTAGGAACATATACCTTTTCTTATGTGTTTGTTATAATGCAATTATTTGGTGGCAATAACATCTTGGAAGGAAGGAGAGGACATCTTGGAGAGGAAGTAAACTCAAAACTGCCCAAAACAAAAAAAATACACTTATCTTCTATCCCGTAGAGCAGTCAATTGGTCCGGAGGTTTCTTCCATTGGATCCTGCGTCGCCCCAGTATCCGTCTTTGGGCCCGCGCGTTAGGGGCTGCCATCTTCTCCTCTTCTCCTGGGTTCTTCTGCCTACGTCACCCAAGGTAGGCACGAGATCAGGTGACGTAGTTTGGTAAGATACCTTGCTGATCTCACTGCGCATGCGTGACACCGGCAATTTTATCCCCTTTTGAGGAAAGGGCTCCTAATGTGCATGCGTAGAAGGAGCACCCAAAAGTCTCCCAGGATTTTTGACGTAGATATCCCAGGAGGCTTTGCGCTCCCATTCATTCTCGATCAGAACAAACAGATTTTTTACCTTACATAAAAGAGTTATCTACTCCTTTATGTAAAGTGAAAATTCTGAGTTTAGGTACGCTTTAGGTCAGTGTCCTTTTATTGAGTATTTGCTGAAGACTAAATAAAGCAGATGTCAGCTACATATCTTTTACCATAGGCTACTGTAGCCATCAACAGTTTAGAATTAATAATGCATCTGTGTAAGTGATACAAATGTAATGTGAAGCCATTAGCTTGTAACATACACTTACTGCACATTATAGAAATACTAAATGCTATGTACCACCCCCAAGTGTAGTTCAGTCAGGTAATTACTGAGTAAGAATATTTCTATTACATATTAAATTATCACCTTGCAGCAGGAGGTTATGAATTCCTATGGTGTAACCTATCTACCAATGCCTAGTAATGTATTCAGTACAACTTGTATATTTTCTTACAAAAAGCTTCACAATATTATAACCCTGAATCCATTATAACATTTAGGAAGTGTGAATGTGCTTTCAGCAGATCACTAGAATTTGAAAGTACAAATACCTCAAAATACTTTCCCTTCCATTTGCTTCTAATTTTTTTTCAGTACAGTAAAGCCAGTCACATACCGTAAATTACAATATGATTGTAAAAGTTGCTTTAAATTTACAAGCAATATAGAGCAATGACCTATATCAGTAATCCCTATAATTACCATTCAGGCAGACAGACCCTCATATTATGGGGTTTATTTACAAAGCAGTAAATCGGACATTCACTGAAACATTCCCTGGTGGAGAGTCTTACGGATCTTTGTGTTTTAATTACAAAATTGATCTAGCCAATGTCAGATTTACTGCTTTATAAAAAAGACTATGTGATTGTTAGTAAATCTACAGGATCCTATACAATTATAATTAATGTAACATGTATATAGCACTTGACTGATCCAATCAATAAGCTACAAAATACTGCCTATATGTGCACAATACGGTTATGTGCTATAATGTCACTTTGTGTTTGTATTGCAGCAAGGAACAAAGCTGTCTTATAAAGGCAGTTTTATATGTTATACCCTGGGTACAAATAGCAAACAATCTGTAATAGCCAATAAAAGCATCCTAGCCTTCTACATAGCAGCCCTCCGATATGTACTCCAGTTACCATTCATGGTTCTTATGTGTGCTAGCCATCTAGTAAACATAGCTATCTGCCTTCAATAGCTGACTTTTGATCCATCACTGCAATACAAACACAAAATGACATTGTAGCACATGCAGCCTATGACTATAAATGTTTGAACATTTCCAACATGCATAATTGCTTCACAACGGACACAGAGGTGGTAATGAAGATAATAATGATCTTACAAAAGTACATGCTACTTCAGACTGACTTTTGATCTGATCATTTAATTGGATCATACATCAATCTAAGAAAGAAATATGCCCATGTGTACCTGCCCTTAGAGATTAGTCTGTGTGTTGAAGTAAACTAACCATTTAAGAACAACTTTATCTTTAATGACAATGTCCTTTATTAAATTCCTCACCCTCGTCCACTCTAAATGCAGCCTTCCTGGAACTTAGTATCTAGTATTCTTTCTTGCAGCAATGGCCTTGATTTATTAAAGCTATCCAAGATTGGAGAAGATACACTTTCATCAGTGACACTAGGTGATCCAGCAAACCTGGATTGGATCTGGTCCAGAATTGCAAACATTTGCTAACAAATAGCACATGACTTTTGAGAAATCTGTTCCACGTGTACTGGATCACCAAGCTTCACTGATGACGTGTATCTTCTCCAGCCCTGGAGAGCCTTATTAAAATCAGGCCCAAAGTCCAATCTAGATCCTGTTCAAACTGTGCGTGTTCATTATGGCTTCATTCATTTCTGTGAGTTAGCCATGCTCATGGAAGCCTCCACTGGTTCAAATATCTCATAAATGGTTATTCAAATGCTTAGATAGTGTACCTGAGTATGGTGGTTCAGCAAGTTGCACTGTTGCCTTACAGCACTAAATTTCTTAGACATATACTTGTAAAGGGACCACCAACAAGGTTAAGCGTCCATTTAAATCATAATTAGCAGCCAGATATGATCATTTAAAGTAATCTGAATATGTGGATGTTGTAATAAATACATAGGGCTCTATTTATAAATTATTATCCCCTCCAATTCGCTCAAAAAATGTGTTTCTTTTCTATTTATTTATTTCCTATTGTGCCCGCTGTGCACTTTTTACAATTTGCCACTAGGTGGCAGAATGAGTCATTGTTTTAATAGGAAACCCGTACAAAAATACGACCATAGAATTCACCAACAGCGAATTTCAGAGAATTCGGCTGGGGGGACAGAGCTCAAAAAGTCAAATAACAAGTGTGGATATTAAGTGACTGGGATGACCAATGTAGTATTATTAGCCTCATGTATACCAATGAAATAGAGTCAGAGTTATAAAAAAGAAATATATTACATTAAGGAAGACTGAAATCTAATATAAAGCCCTTTTTTCCTTTATTACAAACTTTATGCAAACCCTATTACCAATTTCACATTTCTGCTAGTATACAGATTATCAAATGTTTATGTCGGTGTCCAGCTTGGTCTAAAGTATGAACACTAGCAATAGAGCCCCATCTGTACCACTCCATATCCACATCACGTGTTCCCCATGCCTATGATGGGAAATATAAAGACTGGGCAAATTTTCTGTAGGCTGAAAGACTTAAGTTGTCCTTTTAAATGAGCCTATGCCAAAGAGAACACAGGAAGAAGGAGCAAGAGCAACACAAGTCACAGGAAGTAGGAGCAAATGGAACACAAGTCACAGGAAGTAGGAGCAAAGGGAACACAAGTCACAGGTAGTAGGAGCAAATGGAACACAAGCCGCAGGAAGCCACATACCGGGATACCTACATCACGCATCCCGGGAAGCTCTAGGTGCTCCCTCTGCACACCCCCTAATCTTGGACATGCGCAGAAGGGGCATTTTTTTTATCAGGGGAAAGAGATGCTGATCTTGCGCAAGCACAGTGAGATTGTCTTTATTTTTTCCTTCAGAGTGGCTACATCACCTGATCTCGCACCTGCGCAGTGCAAGATCGGGTGACCTGCCAAGAACATCAAAGAAGATGACGGAAGAGAAGAGTGAAGATGGCGGGATGAAGAGGAATCCCAGGACGACGCAAGACTGGATCCCGGGAAGGACCAGTGCTATCGAGAGACCTGCGGGATTAAAGGTAAGTGTAAATTTTTGGTTTTCAGTTTAAGTATGTTGAAGTTTCAGTATGAAAACCCAGCAGAAACAGCAGCTTCAAAATATATATATAGTATCAATGTGTGTATATAAATGTGTCTACCATTGAAGAACTAAGCTGATCATTGATAGCAATTCCAGTTGACAACTATGATGACAAGTCATAAGTAATTAAAAACAAGTCTTTATTCAGTTTAGTCTTGAATAAAATCATACGCACATAAAAAGTATAATATAATAAAATGTTGAATAATGAACATATTTTCTGGGTGTTATACATTTATTCCAAAAACTGGGAACCAGCCCACTTGCACATTTAAAGAATAACAAGGAATAATGATTGCACACAGTAACATTAATGTATCTGGATAAGTTTGCATGAGGTGGAAGCAGTATATTAAATGAATACATATGATAGATTAAATTGGACCTTAACTAAAACACAACCATTTCAGGTAGAAACCTGAAACCTTGACCAATATTAAGATTCAACTACTGCAAACTCATGTTTAAAAACACTCTTAATGAAACATTTGATTGTAAAAACTACATTTAATAGACCATATATTTTGTGGCACATATCGAACCTCACCTTGAACTTCACATTGCATGTTTTGGTAAATGGGGTAAGTCCCCATGAGCCTTCTGACTCCATAAACCTTAGGATAAAACCATGTTCCTACTATGTTCATCAATAGGTCCTGATTTATTAAAATTCACTAAGGCTGCACAAGATAGACTAACATGGGAGATCCTGGGTGATCCAGCAAATCTGGATTTCTTAAAATCATTTGCTATTATTTGGCAATTTTTTTCAATACTTCACCAGATTCATTTTAGGTGTCCCAGATCACCCAGGTTCTCCCGGTATAGTCTTGTGAGCTTTGATAAATTAGGCCCATAGATTTATCTGCATCTACGTATTATGCAAGCCTGGATTTCCACAGGCATATAAAAATCTGTCCACCATAGACTTAGTTTATCTTGTCATAAAAAACTGCAGCGATTGATCTCCTTTACAGAATGTTGTTCTTCAGGCTGTCAAGTGTACCCTCTGTGTCCAGTATGTTCTGGATCACTCACCTGGAACAGGTATGCACACCAGTAAGTCAGCAATCCTACACTACTACCATGCAAATAACATTTTAAGATAGAGGGGTCAGCACACGTTTACCTCCTAACAGGTTTCCCTAACATTAGGTCATATAAAGATGATATATTACCTATACATAGTTTCTGAATAGGAAAGACAACTAATGATAGCATATAGCAAGGAGATTCAAACGATGAAAATGTATAAAAGAATTAGGATTTGCATCATACTGTTTATGGTAAGGCAATACAAAGTGGTAAGACTTAAAAACTACAATTTAATTATGGGGCAGTTTGCCCTGTCTGCTAACTCAAAGTAATTCACCTTCCCCATCACAGACCCGTACCATCCAGCAGCACAATATATGCACCTGTCCAATATATGACATGGTGAAGGGTCGGGGAAAGCTATTTGATTTGGGGATATGGACAGATATATGGGCAGTAATCACATTCTCTACAGCTGTCACCATCTAGTGTACCTTTTTTCTGGCAGACTGTTTTGGGGCATTACAGACAATTTTATGACAATTGCCAAAAGAGGAAACATACTAATTTTGCCTATTACAAGCAATTAGTTTCTAAACATAGTGTTTCCTAGCCACACTAGAAGTAGAAATATGAGTTATGTTTGCACACATTTTACAAGATCCACTCTCCTCTGTATGTTTATTTGCTTCTGACCGTAAATTTAATTTATTTTTATTTTTTTCAAACAATTGTGGAAACTGAGAGGGCATACATAATACAAAAAAACTAAAATGCTTAGACTGATAAGTACCTAGAAAGTTATCTCATACCTTCTAGCATAGAATTTCTTTATAGAAATCTAACTATTTTGTGCTTTATCCATTAAAGTCCATGAATCAGGATGCTCCAAGGACTGTCTGTATGCCTAGGCCTTATTTCATAAAGGACATGCATTGTTTACCACTGTAATTTAATACACATTTGTTAGTTACTGCACTTAAATAAAAAAAAAGTTGTTTACTGGCATCCATAAAGTGGTATAACCTGTACACTTAGTAATCCAATAGTTTTTCACGCTTCAGAAGTCAATTCATTTACTCTTAGGGCCTGCCTTAGTCACCTGCCTAGTTTAACCGATGCACAGATAGCACAGTGAAAGCTTTTTTCCCTTTTCTTAATAGTAAAGAAAAGATCGTCTATGTTGGAAAATAGGGTTACGACAATCTCATCACTTCTAACAATCAGAAGTACTTGTTATAAAACCTATATAAGTATCCTAATTATCAATGTATTGTTTTGGCATTAGTGATGCCCATATTGGTCACATCACATTTTAGCAGGTTGTGTATGGCCACTGTAAGTGAAAGTGGAAAACTAGTCAAAAACTTTATTGTTTTTGTTGTTGGTTTAGGATACAAGAATGTTAGAGGTTTTTTTCCTCCTTCCCCCAATGGGGGTATTGCTGTTCTCTCCAGTCAAGAGAAATTTCCTCAGCAGAGACAGGTTTCAATAAATGCCTTTAAGGGGCCCTTTCCCACATTACCTAAATTTATCTGGAGTTCCAGTTTTAAATGTAGAGTCAACTCCCCTTTCTAGAGATGTAAAGCAAAGAGGAGCAATGGCAAACCTTTGGTAATAGGACTATTACTTGTATTTATTAAAAAAAAAACTACATTGACAAAATGGAGGCTGCCATTGCTAACCTCTCCTTCTGAAATTCTAGTTACCTAGATGACGTGCCCATCTCAAAATTTTTGAGATACAGACCTGGAACACGTATGGACATCAAGAATTCCAACATCACTCTAAATAGCTAAATCTACATACTTGTTTCAGCTTAATGTGTATAAATGACAGTCAGGCAACTAATATTTTTAGAAACAGTTTAGTAATTACAGCCATACATATTGTTTTTACACACGTCCACAAATTGGCTATTAATATTTTAAAATAATGATTTATATGGTGGGAACAGAAGAATGTGATCGTTTGCAACAAATCTCTAACTGACCTTGTTAAAATTCACTGCTTGTTCCAGAAGCCTGATATGACCAATCCACAAAATACAAACATTCACTGGATATTTTGTTTGGTCCACAAGAAAAAAACATTGTTTTGCAGACCTTGTTTTGTGAAAATATTAGACTTTCAGTTCTTTATTTATTTACAAGTTATTCGGGATTTTGTAATAACACTGTATTTGGGTATTTTTCATGTGATTAAACAAAGACTGCAGCTGCTTGCTCCATGTATCAGTAGGAGGATATGGCAAGTTTTCCAGCTATTGTAAGATTTCAGAGTACTAAATTAGAGAATGGAATATTTCAGGGCACTATAATGGGGAACGCGACAAACAAATCTCTAATAATGACAATGTCATTATAAATATTCCATCCCTTTTCAAGGGACACATTCTGTGTGGGTTTTCACAATATATATATATATATATATATATACCTTTTGGAAGAGTAACTGAACCAACTGTAATGACAAATGACCAATTTGGTATATGGCACAATTTTCCATTAAGCAAATGCAGGCAGTCTGTGTAGGGCCACAAATATTTTAGGGCCCTCAGGAAAAGGAAAGTTATGTGAACTGGTAAACAAAGTGCTCCTGATGGTATAATATGAAAAGACACAAAAATTAACATTAGATGGAGGCTACAATATAGGATTTTTGGGGCCCTGATTTATTAAAGCTCTCCAAGGCTGGAGAGAATACACTTCTGGTCCAGGAATTAAAATATTTGCTAGCAAATAGTAAATGATTTTAGGAAATCCATTCCAGGTTTGCTGGATTACCCAGCTTCACTGAAGAAAGTGTATTCTCTCCAGCCTTGGAGAGCTTTAGTAAAGCAGGGCCTTTGTGTCTACCTTATAGCTCCAAGAGTTACCCTCTAGTTGCATGGTGTTCAATTTAACCAGGGAAAACCTGACTACTCCTTACATCACCATTTTCCATAAAATGACCACTAGATTAATAGATGAAGAGCAGCAACAGTCCAGCTGTCACTGGAAAAATAGAAAGGGAAAAATAGAGAAAGAGACTATGCAGTTGCAGTTTGTATAAAAGTGTTAGTCTGACTTTGCATGTGCAACTGGCAAAACCTCAACATTTAATTCTATTATTGGTCCTGCTTTTGCCACATTTGCTCAGTTACTTTGAATTGCTGCAGGATAACCAGGGCTGGGAAGAAATGAATATTTTCAGGTGGTTGATGGCAGTGTACACTGCCAAGTATAACAAAACAAAAACAAATTGCATGTAAACTAAGAGATAATATACAGGACCAAAATACAAAGGTTACACTGCTACCTTTTTGGCACAGCTTCTAAAGTTCAGGTCCTCCTTAAGAAACATTTGAAAACATTCATACAGTATTAGGGGCACCAGTAATGCATGCATCAATATAGTATGCATATAAGTTAAAGTAATTTGTGATACTTTTTCTAAGGTTTTTGTACTTGAAGTCTCACTAATAGGTGTTTTGGTTAGTGAGCCCTATTTACATTCCCATTAATTTGCCTTTCAGCTCACAAAAATTAATATAGAAATACTTTTAGTTTTAGTGTACTGTGCAAAATATACTTAAACTAGGCTACTAGGCCTTCATAAAAAAGTCTGCATTCCACTGTAAAAAAGTCACACTTTAAGCCCTTTTTCATAAAAATATAAAAAAAAATGCAGTACAGTAATTGCTTCCAAA
The DNA here is from genome assembly GCF_032062135.1 of Pyxicephalus adspersus. Classification (NCBI taxonomy): domain Eukaryota; kingdom Metazoa; phylum Chordata; class Amphibia; order Anura; family Pyxicephalidae; genus Pyxicephalus; species Pyxicephalus adspersus. The sequence continues at coordinate 48,678,500 of NC_092862.1, read as the reverse complement.
TTAGCAAACATCATCTAGTAGAAAGCAATTGTAAACAACGAGAACCATTTTGAAGTGCATGCAAATGGATTTTAAACTTGGCATAATTTTTTACATTTCCTCCTTGGTTCTTTCAAGGTACTGCTGATTGTTGGTGTGTGAACATAGCAATGTGCACGATGGCTAGTGAGATCAACAGCATCTGTTTGTGGTCTGCGAGGTCTGTCTTCCAAGTTTCATTGCGCCATTGGAACCATTCTGATGTGGCTCAAGTGGGGGAATTCTCCGACCTGCAACAAACACAGGTATTTTGCCAATATAAATACTTTGAGTACTTTTTTTCTTAGTTCTAACATGCTCAAAAATAACTGTATTAACTGTATTAAAAATAACTGTAAAAGTAACTGATAACTGCATTATCAACCAATGATAAACCAATATCAGAGAAACTAACAATTTTACATCCTGGGCTGTCATCCTAGGGATCTGTTGCCTGCAGTATCATTGATGCAAGTAATCCTTACTAAAGACCCTGTGGGAAGTTATTCATGACATATGAAAGCTTAGTACTACTCCTGCATTCCACCCTCAACTTCATGTCCCAGTCTTATTCCATCTTCATCCTCCTTCCTACTCCAATCTGATACCAAGGATCTTCCTGATACCAAAGACTTCGATGTCCAAGAATATCCAGGGAGCTTTACTTTTGGACCTTTGCCGATGTTTACCCCCCTAGCCCTATCTTAAAAACAACCTATGTCTTATGCATACCCCTGAGGAAGCCTAAAAGGGCGAAACACGTCGGGTTACAAGGCGTTATACTAACACAAGCTAGGTGTTTATGATTTCTAGTGAAACAATCCACTACCCATGATGCAACAAATTTGCTCTGGAAAAATGTATTTAAATACTGTATAAGTTTCTTTAATCACATATTTGTAGATATATATATATATGACCTTTAGCCATGAAACCCCTTCTTTCTTCTTCTCTTTAATTATTCATTTTTACAAGAAGCAAAAAAATACACTTCCTTTGATACTTCCCTTGGAACATATGGCACATTACCTCTACATGTATGATAAATTCTATATATTATATCATTAACTGTATATTAGTTGCTACATTTCCCCACATTCTTTTTTAATATAGTAAATCTCTGAATGACTTGACACTCACTTTGGGCTAATTTAACATATGTTAGTTATATATACATTACAGACCTGTCCTGGCCCTGTGTTTTCTAGCAGTTAAGAGTAGCTATTCCCCACTTTGCTCTGTCATTTTTTTTTACACTTTGCTATGTTAGTTATGCTATTTTATACCATTTTGTTGGCTCTTGTATATATTGTTCTAATAGTTTATATTGTATTTGTGTTTTGTTATGTTTGGAAACCTTTGAAACCCTTCAATAAACACAGAATTTACAGAAAGATGTCAATTTTAGCAGGTTTTTACTTTAATCACTGACATTAATGTTAAGGGTATTGTATCCACTGAATGACAAGTGAGAAAAATATTATTGTAAAGAAACTTGTAAATATGTGCTCACTTCAATAAAATTATACTTCCCCATGCTAAAAATTCCCCCCGAACTTGCTATTACTGGAACTTTTTGCATATATTCACACTTTTTTCACTATTTTCATATTTTACTTTGAATTTCATAAGGGAAAGAAGTCATGAAGAAAATGCAAAATAGAGACAACCGGTTTTGTAGGGTAGATTTATCATTTCAAAATGTGTGTTCTGTCTGTAGTTGGCAGCCAGTAGCAAGATGCAAGGGAAAAGGGATGCTGCGTATAAATTAAAAGGTACATATACAAAATGCTAATGTAAAAAGAGGAGTTCACAGGAGTTCATTTACTTACTTATACCACGGAAGAGTTCCTCAACATTGATGGCATTCTTTGCACTAGTTTCAACAACAATTGCCCCAATCGAATCAGCATACTCCCTGGCATCTTTCATTGATACTTCCCTGAAATGAAGACAGAAAAGCCACTTAAATATGTCACATTGCTGATCTACAATGAAATGCTGTTTCCTATACAGATACAGTGGCTTTAGTATTTTCTGAGTCCATTATTCGCAGCAGATATGCAGTTTAGGAGATGTGTCTTCCCTTGCTGCATACTTGTTGAAAGTCAGTCTTTGTATTACCATATCAGCTAGAAAACTAGTATGTGTAAAAGAAGATCAGAAATGATAGCCCCCATTTTTTTTCTTTGCATTGGTTTCCAGTATGTAGCTATTGCAAATACATAGTATATAAAATACATCATTTCTGTGGTATACCTAAAGCCAGACTGTTTTGAAAAGAGTAATGGGTGCTGAGAACCCATATTATTGTTTTTTTTTTTCTGGCTGTCTATTAGCGAGATTCCTTCTTGTAAAATCTTGGAATTACTATCTATGTTCCAATAGTCAAAAGGCAAATAAAGAAGGAAAAGTTTTACATTTTGTTCAGTCAGACTAAAACTAAAAGAATATTTTTTTATCTTCAGATACAAAATTTTGTACCATCTGGTTCCAAAAAATTAATCAATACATTTCAACTGATTCACTATAAACTTAGACAGAATAGAGAGAGGCAGCTGTAGTGCTCTAAAAGCTGTTCTGTGCATCGTCACCATTACTTTGGCATTTTTTTTAAATGTAATGAGCTTTTTAGCTTCACAAGCGTAAGAGGGTATTATGAAATGGTACTTGTGAAATCAGAGGATGCAGATGTAAATTATTGCAGGAAACTGCACTTTACAATTGCTCTGGTGTCAGTGATTTGGGGGAATTAGGACATCAAGCTGATGTAAACCTTAACAAAACTATATGAAGTTTGTGTTTTTTAAATAAAATGATTCTATATATAGAGCTACTACTGCCTGTGTATCTTTCTGAATCTAAGTATCACCAATTATATTATTTTCAAACCTCCAAGTTATGTTTTTAGTTTGATAAAATGCTCACCCTGTTACAGACTTTTTGTTGGTAAGATCACACCACAATCCAGGACACTATCTGCATGGAGTTTGCAAGTTCTTGCCGTGTTTGCATGGGTTTCCTCCGGGTACTCCGGCTACCCCCCACATTCCAAACACATGCAATTAGGTTAATTGGCTTCCCCCCAAATATTAATATGGTAGGGACATTAGATTGTGAGCCCCTTTGAGGGACAGTTAGTGACATGACTATAGACTTTGTAAGGTGCTGCGTAATATGTCAGTGCTATATAAATACTGTATAATAATAATCTTGCTGTAGGTATGATTGGCATATAATAGGATACCATAGCTTTGCTTGGAAGAGAAACTGAAGAGCTAATATGATTGTTTTTTCTTCTTTATGGTCTTAAGTGTATGTAAGGGTGAAATTAAAATAAAAACAGTCTATCTGAGAAATACATGCACATTTTCTCAACATGCAATTTCCAGCAGAAAAGCACTCACCTCCTAAAATGGGAGGGAGTTTGGTAATCAAATAGGAAAGTGGGCTGGACTCCTAAAAATAAGACTATAAAGTAGAAAGGACAGTCCTGGATTTCTGGCAGGACCATGTTTGTTTTTTTTGATGGCATAGTAACAAACTAAAAGGAAGTTTTGGTTTGAGTTCACATATTTCCTAAAGGCTTTCTTGAGCCCTAGAAAATGTTGAAGTACATATGTAACATATAAGAATCTCTACCTGATGTCAGAGAGATCACATTTGTTTCCTGCGATGGCCACGACAATGTTCTCTGGACCATGTTCTTTCAGCTCCTTCACCCATTTTTTCAGTGTATGGAATGAATCCTGTGTACAGAGCATCACACAATCACTCACATTTTGTTCGATTGTTATTCAAAACATATACTTCATGTTTCAAATCCTGTATGTACTACTGCATATTAAAACAAAGACTTTCTCAGTACTTAAAGCAGAACTTTGAGTAAAAAAAAAACAACTTTTATATCCATCTACGGTCCTAGTCTAGTTGGTCCCACACTGTCCCGTCTTCCTTCTTTGTTCTAGCACAGACTCGACACCGGACGTGCCATCTTCTTCCTCTTCTTCTAGGTTCTTCTTCCTATGTCACCCAATCTTGCACTGCTCAGATGTGCAAAAACATGATGGTCTTACTGCCTAAGCATGAGATTGGCACTATTTTTAACATTAGAGGGAAAACCCCTTCTGAGCATGCTTCCCATTCAGTCATTACTGCCGTGGTGGTAAAAACAGAAGGGGAGCGGTGTTCCCTTCAATTAGAAAAAATAGCGTTTAAAAATGTTTTTTTTTTCTTTATATAAAGGGTTAGCCAAAAAACGTTGTCTGCTTTAGGCATGTGTTTCTTACATAAAACTTTCAAAATCTGTATGTGATTTCCTATCATTAAAACCACTGCTTGGACCAATACTTTGAAATCTATATGTATATGATTGTAAAATAATACACAAACTTTCTGTTTGATATAATGATATTAATAATATGATAATAAAATTTGTGCCACTTCAGCTCTTACATCCGTATACCCCCTATGGAGCAGAAACTTTTTTAGATTTTTGCCACACCTATTTAATTGCAATACATTTGTCAATACTTGATTGACAAAAGACAACAGAAGAAGATAAGAGTAATTGGTTTTATTTTTTTAAAACACTCAGGGCTTTCTTTTAGTATTACTTTTTTGAATGCAATTGATATATACAACATGTAACAAAACAAAAAAAAAACATTGGTGTTTGATTTATGAAAGCTCTAAAAGACTGGAGAAGATAAACTATCATGGGAGAACTTTATTCAGTCCTGGACCATGTGCATTCTGGGTTTGCTAGGTCACCCAGGTTCTCCCACGTCTTCTCCAGTCTTGGGGGTCTTTAATAAATCAGTCCCATTCTTTAATTCATATGTTTTGTTATATTGAATTTAATTAGAAAATGCATGTATTAGCTGTAAAATGTTATGTACACATTTGCTAATTTAATCCAATGTAAAAAATGTGTACATTTTGGGTAAAAGTCAAGTGGGGAATCCTGGATGAAAACTTTAAAAAAAAAACCCTAAGGATGATTATTTGGTTAAATAGGAACAATATTCTTTTTTTCTAATGGTTGTTTATGCTAGGGTGCTAACCCAACATATGCAGAGTAAATTAAAAAGTAACAGTAATAGTCCTTCTAGGTTACTCTGAATATTCTTAATAAACACTGGCCCGGGTGCTATTTCTTTACCATAATTGCACTGTTAAAATGACAGCCAAAGTTACTGACAATTTATGTGAGGAAAACGCAAGAGAGGGAGAAGAACAGAACATGCTACACATGCCTTTATATAACCTTGATTAGGTTTTCATTGCCTTTTATATTATGCTCAATGTCCGTAACTAGTTATTGTATCAGGAGAGTCTTTTAAAAGTCAGAATTGTTTATCCTTATACTAACTAACTATGCCAACCAGCACTGGTAATTAGCAGATGTAAAAAGAAAGGTGAGCAATGGCAGGCTACTTTGTCAGTTCCGATGAACCTGTCTTACTGGCTCATGCAGAGTAGGGCACCTGTATGCATGTGCGTAGAGCATGCTTCACAAACTGTGCATGCTGAATGCAGAATTTAATGTGTATTTGTATAATAATTTCAATAACAATTCAAAAATGAGTATTTTGTGATAAAACTGGTAAACTTTTATCTGAATTCAACTGTTGTTCTAAAACAAACTGGGTAAAAAAGGCAGGTCAAACATTGTTGGGGATGCCAAACAGATTTAGATGCACACCTTTGTGTGAAGGACCCCAGAGCGAAATATGGAGGAGCCCTCTATGTCCAAACATGAACATACATAAGTACACAAACAATAAAATAAATAATAAAATAGTGCTGGAAACCCAACTTAGTTGGGCCCTTTAGCAGTTACATGGTTTAGTAAGGCTTCAAGTATAAGGTGTCATACCTGCTTTGTAATGTCATATACAATAACAGCAGCCGCCGAACCTCGGTAGTACATTGGAGCCAGCGAATGGAACTGTAAAGACATTTGTTACATTATAAATAATAATGTATATAAAAAAACAGTCAAGTCAGTCCATATTTATTGTAACAACAGCAGAACCCCTGCCATACTTAATTTCTTTGTACAATCATGGATCTGAATGTGATAGGACACGTTAAGCTTTTAAAATAAAAAAACATGTAGAAAAGGCTGTTATAAAGCATTTGCAAAGCTTTCAGACAGCTTTCTTGAAGTTTTTAAAGCATCCTCAAAGTGAAACTAAAGTTCCACTTTTTGTCAAGGAAAACAAAAGTTCGACTTTTAAGAAGTGGCTGGTCATTTATGCAGAAAGGGACAGAATGTTTCTTCTACAATAATCCCTGCCTGCCTAATCACTTTGGGTATCTAGCAAAAAGCTGAGCTGCGCATGGTTAAATTACAGCTAGCACTTGCACTATCTGGCTTTTGCTCCCATTGAGCTTTCTATTTTGTACCTTAGGTGTCAAAACAATTTCTTTTATTTTTTGCAGGCATGCTTAAAAATGTGTAAAAAAAAAAAAATAAATAAAAACCTCACAAACCATATATTTTCTGTAGTGTATGACCTGTACCAATAAACGTTATTATTAGTTATTCTGCATGCTCCATGACAGGTATGCAAATCGAAATAAATCATTGAAAATTGGCCATTAAAATAAACAATATGGTTGTAAGGTACTTATCCCGCCAGCGATCCCACATCGTCGTCGCCCACGGCGACTCTAGGGATCGCAGGCAGCGTGTAGGAGACCGCTGTAGCAGGCAGCGGGGCTGATGCTGCTGACGCTCTGCTCGGCATCCCCAGCATCCCTGCAGACGTGCACAGTGCTGCGTGCGCCCTCAGCATTCCTGCAGAAGTGCACAATACAGCATGGCCCAGGGACCCGCTGTAAGAGGCGCACGCGCTACAATGCGCGCCTCTTGTACCCCCCGGGGCCGAGGCAGCTGGCTGCTTTACCGTGGGGCATGTATATGTAAATTAGCCGCAAGGGATTCATCATTCAGTATGTTCCTCCAATCCAATAGTGCCAGGTGACGCAATGTGATTGGGCACTCTGCCCATTTATTGAGACCCTGTCATTAGCACCCTTGCCCGTTATAGCCTCTGTGTTACAGTGTGCTTGGGTGCATTGATATATTGGATTACCTTTTTGACCTTTGTTGTCTTTCCTTGTGTCTTGTCATAAACTTGGACTTATTACCAGCAGCGACCCGGTCTGATTATTGACTTTGCATGAACTCTGTCTGCCCTGACTTCGGATTGTCCCTGACTACGCCTTCTGCCTCATTCTTTTGTACCTCACTTATCGGATTGATCTTTTGTGTTTTGACCTCGGCCTGTACCTGGATTACGGAATAAAGTTTGTTGAAAGTGTACCCCGGAGTTGGTTGTGATTTGTGTGCCCAGGCGCAATACAATGGTGCTGGTTCTAATGCAATAAAGGGTTTTCAAAGCTCAATATTAATCACGTGCCAAATAACTGCTACAATAAAATGATATCATGGCTAAGTATTTATTAAAGGTCAACAAAGGTATTTAGTATCTCACAGAATGTCAGTACCGTACATTCACTGAAAATATTTGTGAATAAATGGTCCACATTGTAGAAAGAATGCTTATGAATTAAAGCTGTCAGAATTGCAGCAGCAGCCAATGACTGGGAAAACATAAAGCTTGAGACAAAGAATGATGTCACCATGAATTCTGGTTATTGTGTGTGTCACTCAAAGCCAATAAAATATTCTGCTTGGCAGATTGTGCTGTCAGTGCTTCATATGAAAACAATTTTGTTGTTATTAGGGCTGAAAGTGTTGAGAGACATCATTTCCAGATTAGCTAAGCATTAAGAAAAGTGTACATCATTAATGGCAAAGACAAATATAAACCAAAAGTATCACTAACTGGTCATTTTTTGCAACTTTTAAAAACTTTTCATAATTATTTCATCAATTTAAAGGACCAGAGTTTTTCTGTAGTGTGCTTTTCTACAAAACATTTCTCCATTTACAAACATTTCACCAGAAAGCAAGCTAATTGTGCCTATATTCAGAAGGAATATTAAATGATCCTACCACTGAGATAGTACAAGGGTTTATGCATAAATCCTGTATTTTTATATTTATTTTCACAAGAATTGTTATTCCCCTACAAAGTGCATACGCTTACATAAATGACAAATATTAAGTGTATTCTTTTAAATAATTCTGCCAGTGTGATATAAACTTTAGGTCATGTGTCAATTTGTCAATGGTATCAGTATAGCAATAGATTAAGATGCTTCTGATATCATTAAATTATTAGGGGTATAAAAAATGAATATTGTATAGTAACATAATAATAGGGCACACAATGTTGTATCAATGTTTTAAAGCACTTTAATTTTAAAGCACAATTTTTTTTTCTCATCCCAGCATTATACCATCGCTATAACTGCTATGAAAATAATGTACCAGAAAGCCCTGAATCTCAGGGTTGTCAAAGTATACAGTGGGCCTGATTTATTAAAGCTCTCCAAGGCTGGAAAGGATACACTTTCATCAGTATAGCTGGGTGATCCAGCAAACCTGAAACTGATTTTTTGAAAGTCATTTGCTGTTTGCTAGCAAATGTTTTGAATCCTTGACCAGATCCATTCCATGTTTGCCAAATCACCCAGTTTCACTAATGAAAGTGTATCCTCTCCAGCTGGGGAGAGCTTTAATAAATCAGGCTCATTAAGTTGTCAGATACCTAGGGGGCAAGTGATGACCTTATTGTAAACATACATATAGGGTTATGATGTATTTCGGCCAGCCCATTGCCTTATGGTTGTTAGGGCTGCACAACCCCATGACAGCCACCATTCAATGGGAAGGCAAGCCAGCAGAGTCCTTAACAACCCAATATATTCATTAAGGACAGGGACATCAACAGCCTGCTGGTTGCCTACCAACTCAATCTGGCCATTTAAATAGTGATGTCAGGAGCATACCCAAGAACTGGTTTTAAAACAATTAATTAAAATAATAGAATGTATACTGTTCTTTTATGTTTGCTGCAAGGAGCAAGCAGGAAAGGCAGGACAGGCACATGAATGTTTGAGCACCTTAGAGTTAGATTAATTACTCCTTTTACTATTTGTTTGGTGCACAAATTTTCCATGTCATTATGTTGCCTTCCTTTATTATTAAAACAAGGGACAGGTGTACAATTAGGTGCCAAATCCAAAAGACTTTTTCTACAATATCACTAATACAATTAAATGCACAGGCACCTTTTAATAAATCAATATCTCATTACACAGATCAACATGTCATTTTCATCAGATATAATTTTATGTGGGCTTTGTAGTATTTTTTATGTGAATCTGTGTTCAGTTTTTCTCTAACACATCTAATTTTTGTGATGCAGCTAATTATATATTGTGTGAAATTCATTAACATATTATAACATATAACGAAAGTTCTCTTTTTTTAGGGTTAGAGACCGCACTAACTGCGTCACCACATGTCATCTGTACCAGTTGTTCCAACGGACTACGTGACTGGCTAAATCGGCATAAAGCAGCAATGCCATTTTCAATCCCAATGGTGTGGAGAGAACCGCGAGACATCTAATCGACTGCAATTTTTGCCGCGTCAATAAAAGTGGATTCTCAGGTAGAACTAAGCACAAAATTTTATATCCCAGTTTTGATTCTGCAATTAGGCCTGTTCCCCATGATGATTCATTGCCAGTTCCGGTATCGCCACATGATGGCCTTCTGTAGAAAGTGATTAGGAATGCACTGGAGTTGCAGCCAGTTACAACTCCAAATCATCTGATCCTGACAATTTGGCCGATGAAGATTCAGAACCTTTAAACAAGCAGAGCTGAATGACCTCAATTGTGATCTAAATCCTTTCAAAGACAAAGCAGAACTTCTTGCTTCAAGGCTTAAACAGAAGCACTTGTTTTCAAAGGGTGTAACTGTAACTCACTACAGAAAACGAAATGGCTCGCTGTGCTACTGTCATGATATAAATGCACTCTTTAACAGTTTGTCACAAGAGCATGTTCCATCTGAATGGAGTATCTTCATTGATTCCTCTAAAAGAAGCTTGAAAGCAGTCTTACTGCATAATGATAATTCCAAACCAAGTTTACCGACTGCCATTCCGTTAACCTAAAGTCCTATGACAACATGAAGTTACTACTTGAAGCAATCCAGTATAAAACACACCAGTGGAACATCTGTGGGGATCTAAAAGTCATTGGCTTGCTAATGGGAATGCAAGGAGGATTCACAAAATATTGCTGTTTCCTATGCCTGTGGGACAGCCGATCTATGGGAGACCATTATGTCAAGCATGATTGGCTACCAAAAAGATACCTATAAGCCCGGAACAAGCAGTGTCAAGTTTCTGCCTCTGGTTGATCCGCATAAAATATTTCTGCCACCTCTCCATATTAAGTTAGGCTTGATGAAGAACCTTGTAAAGACCATGGGTAAATCAAACACCATGGGTTTTCAGTACCTTGTTGAGAAGTTTCCAAACATAAGCACTGCAAAATTGATGGAAGGGATATTTATAGGGCCACAGATCTAGTCTGTTTTGCAGAATGATGTTTTCAAACAATCTCTCTGAGCTAGAAGCTTGGGATGCATTCAGGTGGCTGAGTGAAAATTTCCTGTGCAACCATAAGTCTCCTTCATACAAGGAAGGAGTTCAGAATCTGCTTGATTAATACCAGAAACTGGGTTGTTGCATGTCATTAAAAATACATTTCTTGCACTCACATCTAGAATTCTTACTGGAAAATCTTGGTATGGTGAGTGACAAACAAGGAGAATGTTTTCACCAGGACATTCAGTTATTGGAGCACCACTACCAAGGTTTCTGTAATGAAAATATGATGGCTGACTACTGCTGGATGCTGTACCGCGACAATCCAGACAAAGAGTGCACAAGAAAATCATACTCTAAGCATTTCTGAAGAAACAATGGTACCTGACTGACATTGTTCAGTAGATCTTTACCACAGTATGCCTTATTTTACTTCACACTGAAGATGTAATAACATTCACTTCAATGGTGCTAACGTTTTAGTACAAAATACATGCACTTTCAATGTTAACTATATTAGTACTCATAACTCAGGAACTGTACGTGTTAGGGACAAACTGAAAACAGATGTAAAATTTGCTCGAAAAACTGATTTAGAAAATATTGGTGTGGTTTCTGATGATTATTAAAATTAATTTTTTGTTGACCTGTGTTATTTAAAAGCAACATACTTTTTATAATATATGGGTATGATATGTATCCCCTCTCAATTAGTATTCAATATGTTTTATAGGATCTGCTTCCCCAGGAAAACAAGATAAAATAATATATTCTCCCTATTAAAAACATTAGAGTCACCCACTGCCATTTTGTGGTGGCAAGTCCTAAAAATGTAGCCAAATTGGCAGCACCAGCATCCACAAGTAACTCAGAAAACAATGTTCAACTATGCACAGTAAGGTGTCCAAAGATACAATCTCCTGTATTCTCAAGATCATTCTCAAGGCACGTCATGAGTTGTCAGTGGAAAGCCAATAAATTTCTTTGCTTACAATGTCATAATATATCACAAAATATTAAATTGGCACCCTCTAATTCCAACAGTTACCATAACACTGGATTCTTGTCAATACACAGCCCTAATCCCTACCCCATCTATATACAACATGTAAAATCATAGCTTCCGAACAAACATATTAACATGTAGCTTATACTCACTCGTTCCTGACCAGCAGTGTCCCATATCAGAAATTTATGTAGCTCATTCCCACAGGGTACGGTTTTAGTCATAAAAGATGCTCTTAGAAAAAAAAGAAAATTACTTTGAAGGCATTATGTTATAAATCGCTAATGCTTGCATGGCGTGTTAATTTATAGTGTATGATAGAGAACATATCACATTTCACATTACTTCACAGAGTCTCGGGGATTTAAATATTTAGAAGATAGCAGAAGGTCAAAATATGGTTAAAATATATTAGAAAATGAATGTACTTCAAGCAAGAACCTATATATAGTTACTAATAAAGCAGTTGGAAATCTGTGTGACTACAGAAATTGTCTTTCAGATGGAGATTAGACAGGCAGGAGGTTCCTAAATTGTTTTGCTATAGGGTCCCATCATACATAGTTATGGTCCCTGTAGGGAATACCGAGGAGAGATGGCATTTTATTATTTATTTTGATTACATTTTGAAAACTTCATAGGAGGGTTGAAGCAGGCAATGGGAGGAAAACCATGAAAACACAGGGAGAACCTGCAAACTCCATGCAGATGGTGTCCTGACCGGGATTCCAACATGGGACCCAGCACTGCAAAGGCCAGAGTGCTAACCACTGGGCCACCATGCCACAGAATTAGGCTGAGCAAAGCTTAATCAGCGCTGCTTTGCTCCTGGATCGTCACAGAACGAAACATAATATCACTGGGATTCCCCTTAGAAAGTCATGGTGTGTACATAATACCTAAAACAGCCCCAGTTTTCAAACTGAAGCAGAACAATGGAACCCCTGCACAATGTTTTAAGTAGGAAGTAAATTGAGCAATATGTTTGTCATATCAGTGGACTATTGCATTGGTTTCCACAGCTCAAAAGTTTCTGAATCAAAGCTTTTCCTTATTCCTGCAAAAGAGTTTGGGTATTTACTTTTTACATTGCAATAGGCTGATTTATTGATGAAATCATACTGTCACTCAAACAGGAGAAGGAGTTTAGGCTGTTCACTTAGCAAAGTAAATTGTCACTCTGCAAGATATAAATCACTTAGCTTCATGAATGAGATTAAGCTTTGCTGACTTCATCTACCCCATCATGTGCAAGCAAACACATTTTACATTTCTTGTGCATGTTTGGTATACTTTGCAAAGTAAATTATAATATATATTATTTAATTACACTAAATCAAGTCAATTATTGTTTGCAGAATGATAATTTAATTTGCTAAGTGAAAACCTCAAACTCATAAATCTCATTGCTGTGCAGATGACTTACCCAATAGTGGGGCTGATATTATGGTCAAAATGGTCCTGAACAAATCGGCAAACAATGCTTGACTTGCCAACCCCAGTGTCCTGCAAATTAAACCACAAAAATTATTATTAGAATATAATACCAAACTATTTATATCTCTAAATTTAACATACAAGTTTACCACTTAATAGGTGTTATGACACAATAGCAATATTATGTCTATATTGTATATTAGAAGCTAAATGCAACAAAGAAATTCTGAAGGTATTCAAAGTCTCAGCATCCACAAGTTGAGTTTGGTCACTGTTTCGAAATACACCTAGGAGTTAATAAAAAATGCACACGTTTTAAAAGTTCTAATATTGCTTAGCATCTTTTGGGATCAAACCACCATCTAATCGGAAGCACTTGTTACTTAGATGATAATTATCTAGTGTCTGTGGTTTTATCAGTGACTAGATATTCATATTACCTTATCAGAAACCTACAGGGTATGGTATGCAAAGCTTTGGTCACCATTCACCTGAACAGTACTACACTAATGACCACTTATATTACCATAAGAAAACAAATGGTATAATGCCTTCCAGAATCAGTATCTACTTTTGTGCTCAAAGTGATTTACTTGTAAGAGAGTGTTAGATAAAATATCTAACAGTTCTATTATGTACATGATAAATAAAACTTAATAAAAGTAACCATGGTGGAGAAGATAGACTAAACATTAGTGATTCAACAAACATGTTATGGATATCATAAAATAATTTGCTATTATTTGGTAAATATTTTGAATTCTGGACCAGATCCACTCCAGGTTGGTGGATCACCCAGGTTCACCTCTGACAGTCTATTTTCTCTATTTCTGGTGAGCTTTGATAAATAAGTCTCTATATATCTATATAGGTAAAGAAGACAAAATAACACATAAGCATAAAATACTAATCAATCTGTAGGGACACGGAGTATTGTTGTGTATACACACACACAAAATGTCCCATAGGCATTTGTCTTTCAGGCCTTATGTTGTAACCATTGGCTAGATGCCCAAACACACAAAAAGCACTAACTATTTTTTTTCAATGGTTTGGAAACAAACAACCAAAAGCCACAGCAGTGTATTTATAAAGCAGTGAATCTGACGTCACCAAATATTTTCTGGTGTAGAATCAATCACTGCTATTGAAATCACATGCATCTGTACGTTACTCCATCAGCGAAGGTTTAGTGAATGTAAGATTCATTGCTTTATAGATAGACTGCATTGAAATTGTTTTTTTGTTACATGTAAGCTTCAATTAAACTAAAAATTATTACACATTACTACACAGAAACATACACAAATATATGAGCATGTACTGTGGTTTATGCACTTGTAATAACCAAAGGAACAGAAAAATATGAAACAACATTACCTTGGAAATGTAAAAATGAGAGGTATCTTCTCCTAATAAATTACTATTCCAGCTATTTTTCATTTTTACAGTGTGTTTGGATCTACCTACTTTTTCCTTCAGCCCTAATTCTGGATTACGATTTGGCTACGATCAACAGATTTAGATTTTCTGGCATTGACCTGCAGTGTGCACCCCAGTACACTTCATCTTACACCTTGGTTACCTCAGTACCTCCTCTATATCTTTAGTTGGTGTGACATTTTACCCTTACTAGGCTGTGTTTAACCCTTTATCATATTTATCTTTATCACATGTATTGTTTGATCTTGGCCTTTTTGCATATCCTAGAAATGACTTCTCTGTTTGGACATTATAATGCACTGCAGCTCTGTAATCATGAATTCAATCATAGCTGTATCCTAAAGCACTGTAAATGGCTCCTACCTTCAGATCAAAGATCACTAGTAGGGCAAACTATCGTCCAAAATATTGGGTTACTGTAAATATTTCAATGTCAATGAATAAACATAATATTTAATGTTTATTGTTTCTTATATTATAATATATCTCTTGTGGGGCCTTGGTAAAGCCTCAGTGGTACCACTACAGGGTTATGGAATAACATTAGCAAACACTTATTAGAGAAATCTGTGCACATTACTGCTGTGAATATAAAGGCTTCATAGGATCACCAACCCATTCACCCATCTTAAATGCCAACTAACCCCCGTTATGTAGGACACTGTCCACCATGGGAAAACTGACCCAAGCTGTGCTCGAACCACAGAATGTTGCACAAATAGAAAGCAGAATAGAAGATGATTTGAAGCAAATGTACAGTACTGTAATTATATATGATACCAAGAATCACACTCAGTGAAAAATAAATAGCTTTTAATGCTTCATCTCGCTTTTAGTATCCGTCTATATCTGTACCACCATATATGATATTCTAATACCATGCAACTGAAAATCACCGCTACAAATGATCTGCAAACAAGTGAATGTGAGCTCTGTTATGGTTTACAGGGGCCTACGAATAAAGAGAAAGCAATCCTGCATTGCCAACCTCTGACAGCACGTCTCAGAACTCCAGAAGTAGGTCATATCTGAGGCAGCGCTTGTGTCATTTTATTAACATTAGGCTTCTTTGTATGGCTTTTCATTTTCCTGGCAGTTGCAAAGAAGGATATGCACAGCTCTCTCATATGTAGGTTAAGAAGCTTTTTCCCAGATGGCAATGTTATCTGGAAGAATTTCCAGGAAGCACATCATTTGCCTGCATTCTCTGATTGAAACAAGGAGGACAGAGGTTAACAAGGAAAGAGGAGGAGGTAAAACAGAGAGAACTTGCCAGGCTTTTTCATCGCTCATCCCTTGACTGGTCTGTGGTCTGGTTTGCTTGCTGTTAGCAGCAATATTATTTACATCTGATGTTGCAAAATTGTCTCTTGTCGAATGCATTCCAAATTTCCATGTGTGTCACACAAGATAAACAATACTGCCAATTATAAGCAAACTGTCTCTGGCATTTCCTAATGTTCTCTTGCTATAAGTAAATGTTGGGATGTGAATAGCCAAGGGATACTTCCTGACTTTGTGTAAACAAATATATTGACGTTACACGGCAAAAAGTAAAAAATTACCATTTATCAGTTCAAATGTTCCATAGTACAGAAAGAGTAAATAACAGAATAACATTTCCTAAAAGAAACGGAGGCTACAAATGGTGACCTCTAAAAAATACTACTTGATTTGTTATTATATGCCTATTACTCTTCTTCAGTGATTTCTGTTCCACCGACTTGGACGCAAATCAGTAAAATCAGAATTCCTGTCCTCCTATCTGCATAGGTCAGTGCACTAAAACATTACCACTGAATGGGGGGAGAAATTGTTGGTGAGCATGATAGCCAACGAAGTAGAATTTACTGAATAAAAAGTTTTTACTTCTATTAAGACAAAGAATACCATTATGCCCCCCCTCCTGAAAATGCCCGTATGACATGTAAGGATATTCATAGTAAAACCCTAATTTGTATACTTGTTCTGGGTCAGTGACTAAGAAAGAGAACACCTATATTCAGAAGGAAAGGTCAGCAATAGTCTCTATTCTTCAGTACACAAACAAAAATGCACACCCTTTACCAAACCTATTTGGAGGCTAGCAGATAATATTTAATGCATGTTCAAAGGAAGTTGCAAGATCAAAAAAATATGGTTTCTATTTAACAATCCACATAACCTCATGCAAAATGCAGTAGAACACCCAATCAAGAGATCAGAGACTACAGGGTTGTGAAATTTTATATGACTCACATATGTGTACTGCAAAATTATTAACACTTATTAACTCATTAACACTGCTTCTTGAAGCAACTAGAGCACAAAGTCACTATATAATTGATTAGTTGATAATAAATAGCTAACGTATTAGGTCCAAAGAACTGGCGGTTCTTTGGGGTTATAATTGGTTCCTATGGAGTACTTTAAATCACTATCATCAATATCACTATTTATTTTTAGTAAACTATAATCAGCTGAGAACACATAGATATCTTATAGTTATATAAATTATTCTACAGCCAAATAATTTGTAACTGCTCAGATTATTTATCCACATACCACTGCCAGACAGCACAACCAGGTGACCTCTTGTTTTTCTCATGCAGTAAAATAACACATGCGATCATTCCCACCGCCTGTACATGGATTCAGTGCTATACTGATACTGTTGATCAAAGCAAAACAGTAGTGATTTTCTGACCCTTGTGATCCTCCATATCTTCAATAAATTTAAATCCCATTAAAGGAATAAATAGTGTTTACTTTATTTACCTGAGATTCAACTTTGATCCCTTTTTTTTGCAGTATACTATTTTTTGAGTGTTCTCAGCAAATTCTGTAACAAGTTTGCTGCCCAACCGGATCTTCTAAAACCTGTTACTGACTCCCTTGTATGAACCATCTAGTCCTAGCCATGCTTACTGAACTAAAAATGTTTTTGGGAACCTGCTAACCTGGCCTTAACGTGTTGTTGGTAAGGCTTATACACATACCTCATTCACTGATATTGGGTTACTTTAGCTTAGGTTTTGCCTGACCCTGACATTAAGATGTTCCTCGTCTAACCAAGACCTCCACTTGTGTCCTGAGAGTTCTGTGTTGTCCCACTGTTTCAGTAGCTATTAGGAACTATTGTTGACACTTTGTCCTCCTGGGCAGTGGTCTTCAACCTTTTGCAGCTCGCGGACCACTGAATCTACGGACGCCTGTGTCACTTCCCCCTGAGAGACGTCATGATGACAGAACCCATCCACCTTGAGCCTGCGATAGAAGAGTGGGTGGGTTGTGTCAAGAGACACAACCTGCCCACCACCCTGAGCCTGCGATCCGTACGGGAGACGTGGTCCGCGGTCCGTACCCTTCTCCTGACCGCGCTTGGGGATGCACCGTCCAGAGGTGCCTGTGTGCCTATTGGGCCATGGGAGTTGGGGCCCCCCGCTCTTAGTCACAATGTCTTAGAATTTTTGCCATCCTAATGTGAGGATAGTTACTCCTTTCCCCCCAATCTTCCTTCTCCCACTGATTCACAGTGAAACAAAAGCTTTTGTACTCATTTTCCTTTGTCATGTAACCCTCTAAAACACTTCTTCCAGTCTGGGTCTGGGTCCACTATTGACTGGTCTTGTTGCAGCCCTTTGCCAAGACCAGATCACGCTGCTGATATCTCTAAGACCCTCTGAGGACCCCAGTGAGGGACATATCTATGTCAACAGGGCATGGTTGCTCAAAGAAGAACCTTCCTACACTTCAATGTAGAAGAAGGAAGATTTGAGACCTGGTTAGTCACGTAACCACTGAATCTGCTAGGTAATTGTGGCATTTTGGGGGTTAGCTAGGACGGGGTACCTCAAGTTTAAAAGAGGGGGATTTGGACTACAGAGTATGACAGCCAATGTTAACCTCCATTTGGTTGTCTCAGTGACCTGGAACAAGCATGCAGATCAGGAAAACCAGATTAAAGCCAGAGCCTGTCAAAGTAGTTCTAAACCCAATTATTAAAATATAAGATAACCATGATAATGTCCCTGTCATTTTCAATCTTTATTTAAATTATACCTGGCAATTGTTTCATAAAGATCTTAGTTTAGACACTTCCTGTAATGGGATCACAACTTTCTTCCATTTGTGTTCATGCATTACTACCCTGTGTCCCATTGGTAGCAATATATATTCCTTGTCCACTTGGGGTTTAGATGCACATTAATCAGCATGTTTATTTCAGGTCAGTTCCTAAGAAAGCTCTAAAGCCAATGGACCAGCATGACAGCCAGGAATTTGTAAAAAAAAGAAGGGCAGGAAATGAAGCTGCCATATCCTCTGAGTGAAAGTTTCCTTTAAAGCTTAACTCCAGGCAGATAGAAACAGTACAGAATAAAGCAGCTCTGTAACCAATAATACATTAATAAATGTATTTTTTAATGCAAGCACCTAAATTAAAGCAGAGCTTATAGCAGGGGGGGGGGACAATCTGCACCAGCAGCCAACCAGGTGTGCCACAGTACAAAGGGCATGATGAGGACAAAATAAAAACAAAGAAAAAAGCTCTTGGCGTGCTACTTGTCCTTCAATGTCCAGAAAAAAGGATGGGTGGGGAGGACACATGTAAGTGAAAGTGCAACTGTAGCAGTACAAAAAAGATCAGCTAGACAGGACTGTGCTGTATAGATACTGGGTTTGTATGAACAGATAGACAAACCAGTATACTTATCATTTATATGTGTCTTTTAATGTTTGCCTGGGGTTTATCTTTAATGACACCTATGGGTAACAGCTGTACCTATGCTAGTGTTTTAGATGCTGAGAATAAGAATTTGTCAACAATGAGTTTAATAAAGTCAGTCCCTAGTAACTTCCATATGTGTGGGGCTTGAGTGAGTAAAGACAATAAGCCTGATTTATTAAAGATATTAAAGGATACACTTTCATCAGTGAAGCTGGGTCATCCAGCAACCCTGGAATGGATTTCATCAAAGTTAATCGCTAGCAAATGTTTTGAATTCTGGATCAGATCCATTCCAGGTTTGCTGTATTACCCAGCTTCTCTGATGAAAGTATATCCTCTCCTTTATTAAATCAGTCCTGTACTTGCAAAGCATATAAAGCCGAGTGTTTAAAAAAGTCAACAATACCCTGGCATTGAGAATAATAATAGAACAGTAAAAACAGAAACCTATGAATGCTTCCAAACATCTGTCCAAATAAAAGTTTGTGGTTACACGATGTGAAAAAGACAACAGCAAGATGGAACATTACCCTGTAATAGCAGTTTAGTAACTTATCTCTGTTGTCTCTTTGTGTAGCACCTTTTCTCTTTTATTCTGCAAGAAGCAGCTCTGCACAATTCATTACTGGCAGCAAAATGCAAAAAAAAATGGGTTGCTTGATATAGAATCAGTAACCTAAAGCCCTAAAAACTTCATTCCTTTGTAACCCATCATCCCACCCATAGCCTTCTCTTAAAAAGAATTTTTAACAACACTCACCCCCAGAAGACAAACTTTCAGCTCTCGGATAGCCATCCTTAAAGTAACTTTTGTTTCCTATAGCACATCATCAGGAGACAAGCGCTTCAGTACTCAGCCATCTCCAACGCTGCCTTTGTATGCTCATGTGGATCGCATGCAAATAATTTCCTGACTTAACAAAAAGAGAGAGGAGAGAGGAGGTTTTAATTCCTACAAAACAAACGGAAACCAGTCTGGGCTATTTATGGGCAGTCCCATCACATGGCCTGCACACAGCTACTCATTTGCTGCTTTCGTAATCCCCCAAAAATGCTGCACATTATACAAAATACTTCAGGCAATGCAGAATACCTTATGTGTCCAGGAGGTGAATTAACTGTTGGCTCACCACAGTTATCACTTGTTTTAGGATATTATTATATCATCCTTCAATCATAACTTCTAGGATGAGTTACAGTGGAAAGTGCAATAAGGGTGGGGAGGAATTCACTGCTACAGATTTACTATGGAAAACTTTGCACATTCAAGATCCTTTAGATTACAGGATTTTAACAGAAATTATATTATAAGGGATGTACTACATACATTTCTTTCCAGCTATTCAATTTATTGCTGCAGCTCTTGTGCCTTTATTTTTGTATATATATATTTTTTTATAAAAAATGTGCTATGACACCATTATGATATACCTGGTAACTTAGAGGTGTGGTTGTTCCTACAATAGGCTTAATTTATAAAAGTTCTCCAAAGCCGGAGAGGGCACACTTTCATCAGCTGGAATGGATTTCTTCAAAGTTATTTGCTTGCAAGGACAAGGATACAGGTCTAAATCATCCTCAGTCCATTCAAAACTGAAAAAAAATCTTTTACATACACATAAAGTGTTTTATACTGATGCCCAGATCTCACTCGATGAAGAAGAACTTCCCATCAAGACTCCAATCAACGCCGTAGCATAGACCATTGCCAAATAGACCAGCCAGTATGCCTGCCCTTTCCTTTCTGCCAAATGCTTATGCTGGACCATTGCTTGGGTCTGTAAAGGAACCTAATTATGTGATCAAGTGGAGGGACAGACAGGCTTTTATAGGCAGAATTATTTAAAAGAGTAAATAATAATTTTTGTAATGTTATACAGTATATTCCTATACCATACATAGATCAACTAGCTAATGATATACTAGCAATCAAAGTCTGTGATTACATACACTTATTTTAACGTTTCAACTAAAAATATCAACTTCAGTTTTTTGGAAAGGTCTCAAGTTCCCGATGCGTTTCACCCTTCTTCAGGGGAGGATTGAGATTGAAGTTTAACTTGAATATTAAAGCTGTATCACATGGAAGGATAAAGAGGGAAAAGAAAGCATAACAGAGGGAAAGGAAAAGAGCATCGAGTTCTAGTTTCAAACATACAATCATGTGAATAGTAGTACATGTGATTCAAAAATGTATCAAGTTTGAAAATGGGTACTTACATCAGTCACAGTGATACAGAGTTGATAAAAACATCTGCGAGACATCCACGCCAAATGATCCCAATGAGGGAAAAGGTGTAAATTATGTATGGTAACTACAAAAAGATAATTTGGATATCAAAGGCCATGTGAGTATTGGTAAAAATGGTTCATTATAAGGGTGTAAAGAACAAGGGGAAACAAAAAGAAAAACCACAGTACTTACTATAATGTTATTAGCAACACAAAGCAGACAGTGTAGATGAAACTGAATAAAGGATTTAAAATAGCTGGACATGAAATTATTCTGTTGTAAGAAAAGGAGTGGGGGTT